>NW_027447915.1:0-21084 GCF_038048845.1 Mixophyes fleayi | reverse complement strand
TAATGAATTGAATCATGAATCATGAATTGAAACATGATACAGGAATCATGAATCGAATCATGAATCATGAATTGAATCATGAATTGAATCATAAATCATAATTCGAATCATGAATCATGAATTGAATCATGAATTGAATCATGAATAATGAATTGAATCATGAATCATGAATCAAATCATGAATCATGAATCATGAATTGAATCATGAATCATGAATCATGAATCGAATCATGAATCTAGAATTGAATCATGAATTGAATCATAAATCATTAATCGAATCATGAATCATGAATTGAATCATGAATCATGAATCAAATCATGAATTATGAATTATGAATTGAATCATGAATCATGAATCATGAATTGAATCATGAATCATGAATCATGAATTATGAATCATGAATTGAATCATAAATCATGAATTGAATCATGAATCATGAATTGAATCATGATTAATGAATCATGATTCATGAAATGAATCATGAATTGAATCATGAATCATGAATCATCAATTAAATCATGAATCAAGAATCACGAATCATAAATTGAATCATGAATCATGAATTGAATCATGAATCATGAATTGAATCATGAATCATGAATCAAGAATCATGAATCGAATCATGAATCATGAATTTGAATCATGAATCATGAATCATGAATTGAATCATGAATCATGAATTGAATCATGAATCATGATTCATGAATTGAATCTTGCATCATGAATCGAATCATGAATCATGAATCATGAATTGAATCATGAATCATGAATCATGAATCATGAATTGAATCATGATACAGGAATCATGAATCGAATCATGAATCATGAATTGAATCATGAATTGAATCATAAATCATTAATCGAATCATGAATCATGAATTGAATCATGAATTGAATCATGAATCATGAATTAAATCATGAATCATGAATTGAATCATGAATTGAATCATGAATTGAATCATGAATCATGAATTGAATCATGAATCATGAATCAAATCATGAATTATGAATTGAATCATGAATCATGAATCATGAATTGAATCATGAATCATGAATTATGAATCATGAATTGAATCATGAATCATGAATTGAATCATGAATTGAATCATGAATCATCAATTAAATCATGAATCATGAATCACGAATCATAAATTGAATCATGAATCATGAATCATGAATTGAATCATGAATCATGAATTGAATCATGAATCATGAATCATGAATCAAGAATCATGAATCGAATCATGAATCATGAATTGAATCATGAATCATGAATTGAATCATGAATTATGAATTGAATCATGAATCATGATTCATGAATTGAATCATGCATCATGAATCAAATCATGAATCATGAATCATGAATTGAATCATGAATCATGAATCATGAATTGAATCATGATACAGGAATCATGAATCGAATCATGAATCATGAATTGAATCATGAATTAAATCATAAATCATTAATCGAATCATGAATCATGAATTGAATCATGAATTGAATCATGAATCATGAATTGAATCATGAATCATGAATTATGAATTGAATCATGAAACATGAATCGAATCATGAATCATGAATCATGAATTGAATCATAAATCATTAATCGAATCATGAATCATGAATCATGAATTGAATCATGAATCATGAATCAAATCATGAATTATGAATTATGAATTGAATCATGAATCATGAATCATGAATTAAGAATCATGAATTGAATCATGAATCATGAATTGAATCATGAATCATGAATTGAATCATGATTAATAAATCATGATTCATGAATTGAATCATGAATTGAATCATGAATCATGAATCATCAATTAAATCATGAATCATGAATCACGAATCATAAATTGAATCATGAATCATGAATCATGATTGAATCATGAATCATGAATCATGAATCAAGAATCATGAATCGAATCATGAATCATGAATTGAATCATGAATCATGAATTGAATTATGAATCATGAATTGAATCATGAATCATGATTCATGAATTGAATCATGCATCATGAATTGAATCATGAATCAAGAATCATGAATCGAATCATGAATCATGAATTGAATCATGAATCATGAATCATGAATCATGAATTGAATCATGATACAGGAATCATGAATCGAATCATGAATCATGAATTGAATCATGAATTGAATCATAAATCATTAATCGAATCATGAATCATGAATTGAATCATGAATTGAATCATGAATAATGAATTGAATCATGAATCATGAATTGAATCATGATACAGGAATCATGAATCGAATCATGAATCATGAATTGAATCATGAATTGAATCATAAATCATTAATCGAATCATGAATCATGAATTGAATCATTTATTGAATCATGAATAATGAATTGAATCATGAATCATGAATTGAATCATGAATTGAATCATGAATTGAATCATGAATTGAATCATGAATAATGAATTGAATCATGAATCATGAATTGAATCATGAATTGAATCATGAATTGAATCATGAATCATGAATCAAATCATGAATTATGAATTGAATCATGAATCATGAATCATGAATTGAATCATGAATCATGAATCATGAATTATGAATCATGAATTGAATCATGAATCATGAATTGAATCATGAATTGAATCATGAATCATCAATTAAATCATGAATCATGAATCACGAATCATAAATTGAATCATGAATCATGAATCATGAATTGAATCATGAATCATGAATTGAATCATGAATCATGATTCATGAATTGAATCATGCATCATGAATCAAATCATGAATCATGAATCATGAATTGAATCATGAATCATGAATCATGAATCATGAATTGAATCATGAATTGAATCATGAATCATGAATTGAATCATGAATCATGAATTGAATCATGAATCATGAATTATGAATTGAATCAAGAATCATGAATCGAATCATGAATCATGAATTGAATCATGAATCATGAATTGAATCATGAATCATGAATTGAATCATGAATCATGATTCATGAATTGAATCATGCATCATGAATCAAATCATGAATCATGAATCATGAATTGAATCATGAATCATGAATCATGAATCATGAATTGAATCATGAATTGAATCATGAATCATGAATTGAATCATGAATCATGAATTGAATCATGAATCATGAATTATGAATTGAATCATGAAACATGAATCGAATCATGAATCATGAATCATGAATTGAATCATAAATCATTAATCGAATCATGAATCATGAATTGAATCATGAATCATGAATCAAATCATGAATTATGAATTATGAATTGAATCATGAATCATGAATCATGAATTAAGAATCATGAATTGAATCATGAATCATGAATTGAATCATTAATCATGAATTGAATCATGAATCATGAATTGAATCATGATTAATAAATCATGATTCATGAATTGAATCATGAATTGAATCATGAATCATGAATCATCAATTAAATCATGAATCATGAATCACGAATCATAAATTGAATCATGAATCATGAATCATGATTGAATCATGAATCATGAATTGAATCATGAATCAAGAATCATGAATCGAATCATGAATCATGAATTGAATCATGAATCATGAATCATGAATCATGAATCATGATACAGGAATCATGAATCGAATCATGAATCATAAATTGATACATGAATTGAATCATAAATCATTAATCGAATCATGAATCATGAATTGAATCATGAATTGAATCATGAATAATGAATTGAATCATGAATCATGAATTGAAACATGATACAGGAATCATGAATCGAATCATGAATCATGAATTGAATCATGAATTGAATCATAAATCATTAATCGAATCATGAATCATGAATTGAATCATGAATTGAATCATGAATAATGAATTGAATCATGAATCATGAATCAAATCATGAATCATGAATCATGAATTGAATCATGAATCATGAATCATGAATCGAATCATGAATCTAGAATTGAATCATGAATTGAATCATAAATCATTAATCGAATCATGAATCATGAATTGAATCATGAATCATGAATCAAATCATGAATTATGAATTATGAATTGAATCATGAATCATGAATCATGAATTGAATCATGAATCATGAATCATGAATTATGAATCATGAATTGAATCATAAATCATGAATTGAATCATGAATCATGAATTGAATCATGATTAATGAATCATGATTCATGAAATGAATCATGAATTGAATCATGAATCATGAATCATCAATTAAATCATGAATCAAGAATCACGAATCATAAATTGAATCATGAATCATGAATTGAATCATGAATCATGAATTGAATCATGAATCATGAATCAAGAATCATGAATCGAATCATGAATCATGAATTGAATCATGAATCATGAATCATGAATTGAATCATGAATCATGAATTGAATCATGAATCATGATTCATGAATTGAATCTTGCATCATGAATCGAATCATGAATCATGAATCATGAATTGAATCATGAATCATGAATCATGAATCATGAATTGAATCATGATACAGGAATCATGAATCGAATCATGAATCATGAATTGAATCATGAATTGAATCATAAATCATTAATCGAATCATGAATCATGAATTGAATCATGAATTGAATCATGAATCATGAATTAAATCATGAATCATGAATTGAATCATGAATTGAATCATGAATTGAATCATGAATTGAATCATGAATCATGAATTGAATCATGAATCATGAATCAAATCATGAATTATGAATTGAATCATGAATCATGAATCATGAATTGAATCATGAATCATGAATTATGAATCATGAATTGAATCATGAATCATGAATTGAATCATGAATTGAATCATGAATCATCAATTAAATCATGAATCATGAATCACGAATCATAAATTGAATCATGAATCATGAATCATGAATTGAATCATGAATCATGAATTGAATCATGAATCATGAATCATGAATCAAGAATCATGAATCGAATCATGAATCATGAATTGAATCATGAATCATGAATTGAATCATGAATCATGAATTGAATCATGAATCATGATTCATGAATTGAATCATGCATCATGAATCAAATCATGAATCATGAATCATGAATTGAATCATGAATCATGAATCATGAATTGAATCATGATACAGGAATCATGAATCGAATCATGAATCATGAATTGAATCATGAATTAAATCATAAATCATTAATCGAATCATGAATCATGAATTGAATCATGAATTGAATCATGAATCATGAATTGAATCATGAATCATGAATTATGAATTGAATCATGAAACATGAATCGAATCATGAATCATGAATCATGAATTGAATCATAAATCATTAATCGAATCATGAATCATGAATCATGAATTGAATCATGAATCATGAATCAAATCATGAATTATGAATTATGAATTGAATCATGAATCATGAATCATGAATTAAGAATCATGAATTGAATCATGAATCATGAATTGAATCATGAATCATGAATTGAATCATGATTAATAAATCATGATTCATGAATTGAATCATGAATTGAATCATGAATCATGAATCATCAATTAAATCATGAATCATGAATCACGAATCATAAATTGAATCATGAATCATGAATCATGATTGAATCATGAATCATGAATCATGAATCAAGAATCATGAATCGAATCATGAATCATGAATTGAATCATGAATCATGAATTGAATTATGAATCATGAATTGAATCATGAATCATGATTCATGAATTGAATCATGCATCATGAATTGAATCATGAATCAAGAATCATGAATCGAATCATGAATCATGAATTGAATCATGAATCATGAATCATGAATCATGAATTGAATCATGATACAGGAATCATGAATCGAATCATGAATCATGAATTGAATCATGAATTGAATCATAAATCATTAATCGAATCATGAATCATGAATTGAATCATGAATTGAATCATGAATAATGAATTGAATCATGAATCATGAATTGAATCATGATACAGGAATCATGAATCGAATCATGAATCATGAATTGAATCATGAATTGAATCATAAATCATTAATCGAATCATGAATCATGAATTGAATCATTTATTGAATCATGAATAATGAATTGAATCATGAATCATGAATTGAATCATGAATTGAATCATGAATTGAATCATGAATTGAATCATGAATAATGAATTGAATCATGAATCATGAATTGAATCATGAATTGAATCATGAATTGAATCATGAATCATGATTTTAATCAGGAATCGAATCATGAATTGAATCATGATTCATGAATTGAATCATGAATCATTATTTGAATCATGAATCATGAATCATGAATCATGAATTGAATCATGAATCACGAATCATAAATTGAATCATGAATCATGAATTATAAATTGAATCATTAATCATGAATTGAATCATGAATCATGAATTATGAATTGAATCATGAAACATGAATCGAATCATGATTCATGAATCATGAATTAAATCATGAATCATGAATTGAATCATGAATTATGATTTATGAATCATGAATTGAATCATGAATCATGAATCATGAATCAAATCATATATTGAATCATGAATCGAATCATGAATTAAATCATGAATCATGAATTGAATCATGAATTATGATTTATGAATCATGAATTGAATCATTAATCATGAATCATGAATCATGAATTGAATCATGAATTGAATCATGAATCATGAATTGAATCATAAATCATGAATCATGAATCATAAATTGAATCATGAATCAAGAATTAAATCATGAATTGAATCTTGAATCATGAATCATGAATTGAATCATGAATCATGAATCATGAATAAACCATGAATCATGAATCGAATCATGAATCATGAAATGAATCATGAATCATGAATCATGAATTATGAATTATGAATTGAATCATGAATCATGAATCATGAATCATGAATCAAGAATCACAAATCGAATCATGAATCATGAATTGAATCATGAATCATGAATCATGAATTATGAATCATGAATTGAATCATGAATCATGAATTGAATCATGAATCATGAATTGAATCATGAATCATGAATTGAATCATGAATCATGAATTGAATTATGATTAATGAAGCATGATTCATGGATTTAATCATGAATCATGAATCATCAACTAAATCATGAATCACGAATCATAAATTGAATCATGAATCATGAATCATGAATTGAATCATGAATCATGAATTGAATCATGAATCATGAATCATCAATTGAATCATGAATCATCAATTGAATCATGAATCATGAATCATGAATTGAATCATGCATCATAAATCGAATCATGAATCATGAATCATGAATTGAATCATGAATCAGGAATCATTAATCATGAATTGAATCATGAATCATGAATTGAATCATGAATCATGAATTGAATCATGAATTGAATCATGAATCATGAATTGAATCATGAATTGAATCATGAATCATGAATCATGAATTGAATCATGAATCATAAATCGAATCATGAATCATGAATCATGAACTGAATCATGAATCATTATTTGAATCATGAGTCATGAATCATGAATTGAATCATGAATCATGAATAATAAATCGAGTCATGAATTGAATCATGAATCATGAATCATGAATTGAATCATGAATCACGAATCATAAATTGAATCATGAATCATGAATTATGAATTGAATCATGAATCATGAATCATGAATTGAATCATGAATTATGAATTGAATCATGAAACATGAATCAAATCATGAATCATGAATCATGAATTGAATCATAAATAATGAATTATGAATCATGAATTGAATCATAAATCATGAATTATGAATCATGAATTGAATCATAAATCATGAATCATGAATCATGAATTGAATCATGAATTGAATCATGAATCATGATATGAAGCATGAATCATGAATCATGAATCAAATCATGAATTGAATCATGAATCGAATCATGAATTAAAACATGAATCATGAATTGAATCATGAATTATGATTTATGAATCATGAATTAAATCATGAATCATGAATCAAATCATGAATTGAATCATGAATCGCATCATGAATTAAATCATGAATCATGTATTGAATCATGAATTGAATCATGAATCATGAATTGAATCATAAATCATGAATCATGAATCATGAATCATAAATTGAATCATGAATCATGAATTATGAATTGAATCATGAATTATGAATTATGAATTGAATCATGAATCATGAATCATGAATTGAATCATGAATCATGAATCATGAATTATGAATCATGAATTGAATCATAAATTGAATCATAAATTATTAATCGAATCATGAATTGAATCATGAATTAAATCATGAATTATGAATTGAATCATGAATTGAATTATGAATTGAATCATGAATCATG
This sequence comes from Mixophyes fleayi, assembly GCF_038048845.1. Taxonomy (NCBI): domain Eukaryota; kingdom Metazoa; phylum Chordata; class Amphibia; order Anura; family Limnodynastidae; genus Mixophyes; species Mixophyes fleayi. The sequence goes on along the minus strand of NW_027447915.1, from coordinate 12,687 downwards.
AATCGTGAATTGAATCATGAATCATGAATCATGAATCATGAATCATGAATCATGAATCATGAATCATGAATTGAATCATGAATCATGAATTGAATTAGGAATCATGAATTGAATCAAGAATCATGAATTATGAATCATGAATTGAATCATGAATCATGAATTATGAATCATGAATCATGAATTGAATCATGAATCATGAATTATGAATTGAATCTTGAAACGGATCGAATCATGAATCATGAATCATGAATTGAATCATAAATCATGAATTATGAATTGAATCATGAATCATGATTTTAATCAGGAATCAAATCATGAATTGAATCATGAATCATGAATTGAATCATGAATCATTATTTGAATCATGAATTATGAATCATGAATTGAATCATGAATCATGAATCATAAATCGAATCATGAATTGAATCATGAATCATGAATCATGAATTGAATCATGAATCACGAATCATAAATTGAATCATGAATCATGAATCATTAATTGAATCATGAATCACGAATCATAAATTGAATCATGAATCATGAATTATGAATTGAATCATGAATCATGAATTGAATCATGAATCATGAATTATGAATTGAATCATAAAACATGAATTGAATCATGAATCATAAATCATGAATTATGAATCATGAATTGAATCATAAATCATGAATCATGAATCATGAATTGAATCATGAATTGAATCATGAATCATGAATTGAAGCATGAATCATGAATCATGAATCAAATCATGAATTGAATCATGAATCGAATCATGAATTAAATCATGAATCATGAATTGAATCATGAATTATGATTTATGAATCATGAATTGAATCATAAATCATGAATCATGAATCATGAATTGAATCATGAATTGAATCATGAATCATGAATTGAAGCATGAATCATGAATCATGAATCAAATCATGAATTGAATCATGAATCGAATCATGAATTAAATCATGAATCATGAATTAAATCATGAATTATGATTTATGAATCATGAATTGAATCATTAATCATGAATCATGAGTTGAATCATGAATTGAATAATGAATCATGAATTGAATCATGAATCATAATTCATGAATCATGAATCATGAATTGAATCAAATCATGAATCATGAATCATGAATCATAAATTGAATCATGAATCATGTATTAAATCATGAATTGAATCTTGAATCATGAATCATGAATTGAATCATGAATCATGAATCATGATCTGAACCATGAATCATGAATCGAATCATGAATCATGAATCATGAATTGAATCATGAATCATGAATCGAATCATGAATCATAAATTGAATCATGAATTGAATCATGAATCATGAATCATGAATTGAATCTTGAATCATGAATCATGAATCATGAATCATGAATTGAATCATGAATCATGAATCATGAATTGAATCATAAATCATGAATTATGAATTGAATCATAATTCATGATTTTAATCAGGAATCAAATCATGAATTGAATCATGAATCATGAATTGAATCATGAATCATTATTTGAATCATGAATTATGAATCATGAATTGAATCATGAATCATGAATCATAAATCGAATCATGAATTGAATCATGAATCATGAATCATGAATTGAATCATGAATCACGAATCATAAATTGAATCATGAATCATGAATCATTAATTGAATCATGAATCACAAATCATAAATTGAATCATGAATCATGAATTATGAATTGAATCATGAATCATGAATTGAATCATGAATCATGAATTATGAATTGAATCATAAAACATGAATTGAATCATGAATCATAAATCATGAATTATGAATCATGAATTGAATCATAAATCATGAATCATGAATCATGAATTGAATCATGAATTGAATCATGAATCATGAATTGAAGCATGAATCATGAATCATGAATCAAATCATGAATTGAATCATGAATCGAATCATGAATTAAATCATGAATCATGAATTGAATCATGAATTATGATTTATGAATCATGAATTGAATCATAAATCATGAATCATGAATCATGAATTGAATCATGAATTGAATCATGAATCATGAATTGAAGCATGAATCATGAATCATGAATCAAATCATGAATTGAATCATGAATTGAATCATGAATTAAATCATGAATCATGAATTAAATCATGAATTATGATTTATGAATCATGAATTGAATCATTAATCATGAATCATGAGTTGAATCATGAATTGAATAATGAATCATGAATTGAATCATGAATCATAATTCATGAATCATGAATTGAATCAAATCATGAATCATGAATCATGAATCATAAATTGAATCATGAATCATGTATTAAATCATGAATTGAATCTTGAATCATGAATCATGAATTGAATCATGAATCATGAATCATGATCTGAACCATGAATCATGAATCGAATCATGAATCATGAATTGAATCATGAATCATGAATCGAATCATGAATCATAAATTGAATCATGAATTGAATCATGAATCATGAATCATGAATTGAATCTTGAATCATGAATCATGAATCATGAATCATGAATTGAATCTTGAATCATGAATCATGAATTGAATCATGAATCATGAATCATGAATTGAATCATGAATCATGAATCATGAATGAATCATGAATCATGAATCGAATCATGAATCTTGAATTATGAATCATGAATTGAATTATGAATTAAATCTAGAATCATGAATTGAATCATGAATTGAATCATGAATTGAATCATGAATCATGAATTGAAGCATGAATCATGAATCATGAATCAAATCATGAATTGAATCATGAATCGAATCATGAATTAAATCATGAATCATGAATTGAATCATGAATTATGATTTATGAATCATGAATTGAATCATGAATCATGAATCATGAATCAAATCATGAATTGAATCATGAATCGAATCATGAATTAAATCATGAATCATGAATTGAATCATGAATTATAATTTATGAATCATGAATTGAATCATTAATCATGAATCATGAATCATGAGTTGAATCATGAATTGAATAATGAATCATGAATTGAATCATGAATCATGATTCATGAATCATGAATCATGAATTGAATCATGAATTGAATCATGAATCATAAATTGAATCATAAATCATGAATTATGAATCATGAATCATAAATTGAATCATGAATCATGAATTAAATCATCAATTGAATCTTGAATCATGAATCATGAATTGAATCATGAATCATTAATCATGAATTGAACCATGAATCATGAATCGAATCATGAATCATGAAATGAATCATGAATCATGAATCATGAATTATGAATTATGAATTGAATCATGAATCATGAATCATGAATCAAGAATCATGAATTGAATCATGAATCATGAATTGAATCATGAATCATGAATCATGAATTATGAATCATGAATTGAATCATAAATCATGAATTGAATCATGAATCATGAATTGAATCATGAATCATTAATCATCAATTAAATCATGATTCATGAATCACGAATCATAAATTGAATCATGAATCATGAATCATGAATTGAATCATGAATCATGAATTGAATCATGAATCATGAATCATGAATCATGAATCATGAATTGAATCATGCATCATGAATCGAATCATGAATCATGAATCATGAATTGAATCATGAATCATGAATCATGAATCATGAATTAAATCATGATACAGGAATCATGAATCGAATCATGAATCATGAATTGAATCATAAATCATTAATCGAATCATGAATCATGAATTGAATCATGAATTGAATCATGAATCATGAATTGAATCATGAATTGAATCATGAATTGAATCATGAATCATGAATTGAATCAGGAATCGAATCATGAATTGAATCATGAATCATTATTTGAATCATGAATCATGAATCATGAATCATGAATTGAATCATGAATCATGAATCATGAATTGAATCATGAATCACGAATCATAAATTAAATCATGAATCATGAATTATGAATTGAATCATGAATCATGAATCATGAATTGAATCATGAATCATGAATTATGAATTGAATCATGAAACATGAATCGAATCATGAATCATGAATCATAAATTAAATCATAAATTATGAATTATGAATCATGAATTGAATCATAAATCATGAATCAAATCATGAATTGAATCATGAATCGAATCATGAATTAAATCATGAATCATGAATTATGATTTATGAATCATGAATTGAATCATGAATCATGAATCATGAATCAAATCATGAATTGAATCATGAATCGAATCATGAATTAAATCATGAATCATGAATTGAATCATGAATTATGATTTATGAATCATGAATTGAATCATTAATCATGAATCATGAATCATGAGTTGAATCATGAATTGAATAATGAATCATGAATTGAATCATGAATTGAATAATGAATCATGAATTGAATCATGAATTAAATCATGAATCATGAATTGAATCATAAATCATGAATCATGAATCATGAATCATAAATTGAATCATGAATCATGAATTGAATCTTGAATCATGAATCATGAATTGAATCTTGAATCATGAATCATGAATCGAATCATGAATCATGAATCATGAAATAAATCATGAATCATGAATCATGAATTATGAATTATGAATTGAATCATGAATCATGAATCATGAATCATGAATCAAGAATCATGAATCGAATCATGAATCATGAATTGAATCATGAATCATGAATCATGAATTATGAATCATGAATTGAATCATGAATCATGAATTGAATCATGAATCATGAATTGAATCATGAATCATGAATCAACAATTAAATAATGAATCATGAATCACGAATCATAAATTGAATCATGAATCATGAATTGAATCATGAATCATGAATCATGAATCATGAATCATGAATTGAATCATGCATCATGAATCGAATCATGAATCATGAATCATGAATTGAATCATGAATCATGAATCATGAATCATGAATTGAATCATGATACAGGAATCATGAATCGAATCATGAATCATGAATTGAATCATGAATTGAATCATAAATCATTAATCGAATCATGAATCATGAATTGAATCATGAATTAAATCATGAATTGAATCATGAATTGAATCATGAATCATGAATTGAATCATGAATCATGAATCATGAATTGAATCATGAATCATTAAGTGAATCGTGAATCATGATTTTAATCAGGAATCGAATCATGAATTGAATCATGAATCATTATTTGAATCATGAATCATGAATCATGAATCATGAATTGAATCATGAATCATGAATTGAATCATGAATCACGAATCATAAATTGAATCATGAATCATGAATTATGAATTAAATCATGAATCATGAATCATGAATTGAATCATGAATCATGAATTATGAATTGAATCATGAAACATGAATCGAATCATGAATCATGAATCATAAATTGAATCATAAATTATGAATTATGAATCATGAATTGAATCATAAATCATGAATCATGAATCATGAATTGAATCATAAATCATGAATTTAAGCATGAATCATGAATCATGAATCAAATCATGAATTGAATCATGAATCGAATCATGAATTAAATCATGAATCATGAATTATGATTTATGAATCATGAATTGAATCATGAATCATGAATCAAATCATGAATTGAATCATGAATCGAATCATGAATTAAATCATGAATCATGAATTGAATCATGAATTAAATCATGAATCATGAATTGAATCATGAATTATGATTTATGAATCATGAATTGAATCATTAATCATGAATCATGAATCATGAGTTGAATCATGAATTGAATAATGAATCATGAATTGAATCATGAATTGAATAATGAATCATGAATTGAATCATGAATTGAATCATGAATCATGAATTGAATCATAAATCATGAATCATGAATCATGAATCATAAATTGAATCATGAATCATGAATTGAATCTTGAATCATGAATCATGAATTGAATCTTGAATCATGAATCATGAATCATGAAATGAATCATGAAATGAATCATGAATCATGAATCATGAATTATGAATTATGAATTGAATCATGAATCATGAATCATGAATCAAGAATCAAGAATCATGAATCGAATCATGAATCATGAATTGAATCATGAATCATGAATCAAATCATGAATCATGAATCATGAATCATTAATTGAATCATGAATCATGAATCGAATCATGAATCATGAATCATAAATTGAATCATGAATTAAATCATGAATCATGAATCATGAACTGAATCTTGAATCATGAATCATGAATTGAATCATGAATCATGAATCATGAATCATGAATTGAATTATGAATCAAGAATCATGAAATGAATCATGAATCACGACTCATGAATAATGAATTATGAATCATGAATTGAATCATGAATTATGAATTATGAATCATGAATTGAATCATGAATCATGAATCGAATCATGAATTATGAATTATGAATTGAATCATGAATCATGAATCATGAATTGAATCATGAATCATGAATTGAATCATAAATCATTAATCGAATAATGAATCATGAATTGAATAATGAATTGAATCATGATTCATGAATTGATTCATGAATTGAATCATGAATTGAATCATGAATCATGAATCGTGAATTGAATCATGAATCATGATTCATGAATTGAATCATGAATCATGATTTTAATCAGGAATCGAATCATGAATTGAATCATGATTTATGAATTGAATCAAGAATCATGAATTATGAATCATGAATTTAATTATGAATCATGAATTATGAATCATGAATCAAGAATTATGAATCATGAATCATAAATTGAATGATGAATTGAATCATGAATCATGAATCATGAATTGAATCATGAATCATGATTCATGAATCAAATCATTTATCATGAATTGAATCATTAATCATGAATCATGAATTATGAATCATGAATTGAATCATGAATCATGAATTGAATCATGAATCATGAATCATAAATTGAATCATGAATCATGAATTGAATCATGAATTGAATCAGGAATCATGAATCATCAATTAAATCATGAATCATGAATCACAAATCATAAATTGAATCATGAATCATGAATTGAATCATAAATTGAATCATGAATCATGAATCATGAATCAAGAATCATGAATTGAATCATGAATCATGAATCATGAATTGAATCATGATACAGGAATCATGAATCGAATCATAAATCATGAATTGAATCATGAATCGAATCATGCATCATGAATCGAATCATGAATCATGAATCATGAATTGAATCATGAATCATGAATCATGAATTGAATCATGATACAGGAATCATGAATCGAATCATGAATCATGAATTAAATCATGAATTAAATCATGAATCATGAATTGAATCATGAATTGAATCATGAATCATGAATCATGACTTGAATCATGAATCATGATTTTAATCAGGTATCGAATCATGAATTGAATCAGGAATCATGAATTGAATCATGAATCATTATTTGAATCATGAATCATGAATCATGAATTGAATCATGAATCATAAATTGAATCATGAATTGAATCATGAATCATGAATCATGAATTGAATCATGAATCACGAATCATAAATTGAATCATGAATCATGAATTATGAATTGAATCATGAATCATGAATTATGAATTGAATCATGAAACATGAATTGAATCATGAATCATGAATTGAATCATGAATCATGAATTATGAATCATGAATTGAATCATAAATCATGAATCATGAATTGATTCATGAATTGAATCATGAATCATGAATTGAAGCATGAATCATAAGTCATAAATCAAATCATGAATTGAATCATGAATCGAATCATGAATTGAATAATGAATCATGAATTAAATCATAAATCATGAATCATGAACTATGAATCATGAATCATGAATTGAATCATGAATTGAATCATGAATCATGAATTGAATCATAAATCATGAATCATTAATCATGAATCATAAATTGAATCATGAATCATGAATTGAATCATGAATCATGAATCATGAATTGAATCATGATACAGGAATCATGAATCGAATCATAAATCATGAATTGAATCATGAATCGAATCATGCATCATGAATCGAATCATGAATCATGAATCATGAATTGAATCATGAATCATGAATCATGAATTGAATCATGATACAGGAATCATGAATCGAATCATGAATCATGAATTAAATCATGAATTAAATCATGAATCATGAATTGAATCATGAATTGAATCATGAATCATGAATCATGACTTGAATCATGAATCATGATTTTAATCAGGAATCGAATCATGAATTGAATCATGAATCATGAATTGAATCATGAATCATTATTTGAATCATGAATCATGAATCATGAATTGAATCATGAATCATAAATTGAATCATGAATTGAATCATGAATCATGAATCATGAATTGAATCATGAATCACGAATCATAAATTGAATCATGAATCATGAATTATGAATTGAATCATGAATCATGAATAATGAATTGAATCATGAATCATGAATTATGAATTAAATCATGAAACATGAATTGAATCATGAATCATGAATTGAATCATAAATCATGAATTATGAATCATGAATTGAATCATAAATCATGAATCATGAATTGATTCATGAATTGAATCATGAATCATGAATTGAAGCATGAATCATAAGTCATAAATCAAATCATGAATTGAATCATGAATCGAATCATGAATTGAATAATGAATCATGAATTAAATCATAAATCATGAATCATGAACTATGAATCATGAATCATGAATTGAATCATGAATTGAATCATGAATCATGAATTGAATCATAATTCATGAATCATTAATCATGAATCATAAATTGAATCATGAATCATGAATTGAATCATGAATCATGAATCATGAATCATGAATCGAATCATTAATTATGAATCATAAATCGAATCATGAATTGAATCATGAATCATGAATTGAATCATAAATCACAAATCATAAATTGAATCATGAATCATGAATTATGAATTGAATCATGAATCATGAATTGAATCACGAATCATGAATTATGAATTGAATCATGAATTATGATTTATGAATCATGAATTGAATCATGAATCATGAATCAAATCATGAATTGAATCATGAATGGAATCATGAATTAAATCATGAATCATGAATTGAATCATGAATTGAATAATGAATCATGAATTAAATCATGAATTAAATCATGAATCATGAATCATGAATTATGAATCATGAATCATGAATTGAATCATGAATTGAATCATGAATCATGAATTGAATAATAAATCATGAATCATGAATTGAATAATAAATCATGAATCATTAATCATGAATCATAAATTGAATCATGAATCATGAATTGAATCATGAATCATGAATCATGAATCATGAATCAAGAATCATGAATCGAATCATGAATCATGAATTGAATCATGAATCATGAATCGAATCATGAATCATGAATCATAAATTAAATCATGAATCATGAATCATGAATCGAATCATGAATCATGAATCATAAATTGAATCATGAATTGAATCATGAATCATGAATCATGAATTGAATCTTGAATCATGAATCATGAATTGAATCATGAATCATGAATCATGAATCAAATCATGATTTGAATCATGAATCGAATCATGAATTAAATCATGAATCATGAATTGAATCATGAATTATGATTTATGAATCATGAATTGAATTATGAATCATGAATCATGAATTGAATCATGAATTGAATCATGAATTATGAATTGAATCATGAATCTTGAATCATGTATCATGAATCATGAATCATGATTTGAATCATGAATTGAATCATGAATTGAATCATGAATCATGAATTGAATCATGAATCGTGAATCATTAATCATGAATCATAAATTGAATCATGAATCATGAATTGAATCATGAATTTAATCTTGAATCATGAATCATGAATTGAATCATGAATCATGAATCATGAATCGAATCATGAATCATGAATCATGAATTGAATCATGAATCATGAATCAAATCATGAATTATGAATTATGAATTGAATCATGAATCATGAATCATGAATTGAATCATGAATCATGAATCAAATCATGAATTATGAATTATGAATTGAATCATAAATCATGAATCATGAATCGAATCATGAATCATGAATCATGAATTGAATCATGATTCATGAATCAAATCATGAATTATGAATTATGAATTGATTCATGAATCATGAATCATGAATCGAATCATGAATCATGAATCATGAATTGAATCATGAATCATGAATTATGAATCAACAATTGAATCATGAATCATGAATCATGAATTGAATCATGAATCAAGAATTTAATCATGAATTGAGATCATAAATCATTAATCGAATCATGAATCATGAATCATGAATCGAATCATGAATTATGAATTAGGAATTGAATCATGAATCATGAATCATGAATTGAATCATGAATCATGAATCATGAATTATGAATCATGAATTGAATCATGAATCATGAATTGAATCATGAATCATGAATTGAATCATGATTAAAGAATCATGAATCATGAATTGAATTATGAATCATGTATCATGAATCATGAATCATGAATTGAATCATGAATTGAATCATGAATCATGAATTGAATCATGAATTGAATCATGAATCATGAATTGAATCATGAATCATGAATTGAATCATGATTAATGAATCATGAATCATGAATTGAATCATGAATCATGTATCATGAATCATGAATCATGAATTGAATCATGAATTGAATCATGAATTGAATCATGAATCATGAATTGAATCATGAATCATGAATCATTAATCATGAATCATAAATTGAATCATGAATCATGAATTGAATCATGAATTGAATCATGAATTATGAATTGAATCATGAATCATGAATCATTAATCATGAATCATAAATTGAATCATGAATCATGAATTGAATCATGAATCATGAATCATGAATCAAATCATGAATCATGAATCATGAATTGAATCATGAATCATGAATCAAATCATGAATATGAATTATGAATTGAATCATGAATCATGAATTGAATCATGAATCATGAATCATGAATTGAATCATGAATTATGAATTATGAATCAACAATTGAATCATGAATCATGAATCATGAATCGAATCATGAATCAAGAATTAGATCATGAATTGAATCATAAATCATTAATCGAATAATGAATCATGAATCATGAATCGAATCATGAATTATGAATTAGGAATTGAATCATGAATTAAATCATGAATCATGAATCATGAATTATGAATCATGAATTGCATCATGAATCATGAATTGAATCATGAATCATGAATTGAATCATGATTAATGAATCATGATTCATGAATTGAATCATGAATTGAATCATAAATCATGAATCATCAATTAAATCATGAATCATGAATCACAAATCATAAATTGAATCATGAATCATGAATTGAATCATGAATCATGAATCATGAATCAAGAATTATTAATCGAATCATGAATCATGAATCATGAATCATGAATTGAATCATGATACAGGAATCATGAATCGAATCATGAATCATGAATTGAATCATGAATTGAATCATGCATCATGAATCGAATCATGAATCATGAATCATAAATTGAATCATGAATCATGAATCATGAATTCAATCATGATACAGGAATCATGAATCGAATCATGAATCATGAATTGAATCATGAATCATGAATCATGAATCATGAATTGAATCATGATACAGGAATCATGAATCGAATCATGAATCATGAATTGAATCATGAATTGAATCATGAATCATGAATTGAATCATGAATTGAATCATGAATCATGAATCATGAATTGAATCATGAATCATGAATCATTAATCATGAATCATAAATTGAATCATGAATCATGAATTGAATCATGAATCATGAATTGAATCATGAATCGAATCATGAATCATGAATTGAATCATGAATTGAATCATGCATCATGAATCGAATCATGAATCATGAATCATAAATTGAATCATGAATCATGAATCATGAATCATGAATCATGAATTCAATCATGATACAGGAATCATGAATCGAATCATGAATCATGAATTGAATCATGAATCATGAATCATGAATCATGAATTGAATCATGATACAGGAATCATGAATCGAATCATGAATCATGAATTGAATCATGAATTGAATCATGAATCATGAATTGAATCATGAATTGAATCATGAATTGAATCATGAATCATGAATCATGAATTGAATCATGAATCATGAATTGAATCATGAATCATGAATTGAATCATGAATCATGAATTGAATCATGAATCATGAATCATAATCATGAATCATAAATCATGAATCATGAATTGAATCATGAATCATGAATCATGAATTGAATCATGAATCATTGAATCATGATCGAATCATGAATCATGATCATGAATTGAATCATGAATCATGAATCAAATCAGAATTATGAATTATGAATGAATCATGAATCATGAATTGAATCATGAATCATGGAATCATGAATTGAATCATGAATCATGAAATTATGAATCAACAATTGAATCCATGAATCATGAATCATGAATCGAATCATGAATCCAAGAATTGAATCATAATTCATGAATTAAATCATGAATCATGAATCATGAATTATGAATCATGAATT
>NW_027447914.1:0-21085 GCF_038048845.1 Mixophyes fleayi | reverse complement strand
TAATTAATATCTTGAGCAAAACATTTAAGCCTGAATTCCACTGTCAAGAGCACCTCTTTTTAAGCAGGTCCTACACTTATCTATATGCTTCTAGCATCATTAAAATGCAAATGCACTCACCTCCCAGAATTAGGGGCTTACAAAAAAATATAAGAAAAATATAACAATTAATAAACTAATTTTATGAACCAGACTGGATTCAACATGGCATTAAATTGTGGAAAAGGGTTCGGTGATAAGTGGGATTACAGATTGGGTGTTTATGTACAAAGCTAAGTGCGAAAAGAAATAACAGCACAAAAACACTGCATGATGCCCTTCTACTAGTGCCCAAAAATCATGCTACGTAAACATCTAAAGGAAGAAGACTACACGCATAAACCATAATATATTAAATGTACTGTCACAATGAGGAGCACAGCTGCAGCTCCTGACTGTAGGAGCTGGTATTCGTCTTCTGTGCAGAGTATTTTGTCTTAACAAGCATAATCCAGAGGTTTATTTGGGATTTAAAAGCTGGAAGAAAAGATAACTTTTTTTCCCATGGTTGGAATAATTTTACGGGTTTTTTTTGTTTTTTTATGGATAACAATGGACCATTGGGACTAGTTTTATTAGGGTTTTTTTTTTTTTAAAAGCTTACAAAATTGGGTCCATTACAGATAATGGTGGTTGGTGATTATTACTGGGGTTTCTGGGTTTGTTTCTATTAAATAAATTTATTTGTAAACCAAGGTGTGTGGTTTATTTACATTTTGAGGTGGGGCACTACAGGTCGAAGCTGGCCCTGGCAGAGATGGGTATGCTGGTGCTTGTAGTGCTATAAGCACCAGCATGCCCAAACAGTTCATGGCAGCCTGGATCTACTGGAGCATACCGGACATGGGGACCCTACGCTGCAGGTTTCCTATGTAATATGGGACTGGCCCAGCCTGGCACTGGCTGACCCAGTGCTGTACACCGCCGTATAAGCTGTAACCAGACCAGGCCAGCGCTGGATTGACTTTTTGGGGGAGAGAGTTATGTTGTCATTTATTTTTTACACTTGTAAAGTCCCATGCCGATGATCTTTCCAAACGGCTCAAATAGATACAAAAGATATGCCCCTACTGTACTTCAGTTGCCCTTAAACATCCCCAATACATCTCTCCACATGTAAGTGCAACTTATGTGAAACTATAAATTCTAAATTATTGTCCCCAGGACCTATTTTACATCTTTACAGCATCAGATTTCCCATTTTGTCTGGGTTGGAAAAATAACGTGCACCAAATATAGCATTTTGCTACAATAAAAATAATCTACACCTCTCTTCTTTGCATTACTTATGTTCTAAAACGCTGCCTTGGAAGTAGGAGCTTCTATTAACAAAAAAAGCAATATTTTTAGATAAACGGAGTCGCTGATAGGGAGCAAGGCGTGAAAGTTAACGTGATGAAGTGATTGTGTGTGTATGTTAGTTTAGTAAGAGGAAAATTTTGAGAGTGTATATGGGTACCAACAACAATTCTGGGAGCACGATATAAATGTGAAGACATGAAAATAAAAAGTTAAATAAAATAAAAGGACGTAAAAAAACAAAATTATTCAATATAGTATAAACTGAAACATAATTTGAAAAATAATTATAAGAGATAAAGTGAAAAAAGTTCAAATAAAGCCCGAGATGAAATACAATCATATGTTTCTGGCAAAGTAACAATCACAGATAAGCCGTATAAAAGCTAAATAATGTTTAATACATTTAAATTATGAAACATTTGTATGCCAAGGAACATATTTAAGTATAAACCTTCACTTATAAAAATTCTTTCATTCTATATTATTTTATCATATTTTATTTTGGTCACTTTACAACTGTAAGACAACATGTCACCAGATTGTCATATTGGAGCCTCTCTGTCTCAGATAAATAATGGGTTTTTAATAGAATAGATGTTTAGCTATATTCCTTAACTGTTTTACCCCGGGTTTGTTAAAGCACTCTTCCAGTTCTTATTATCCCACAGTTGAAGCCACCTTGTTGGTGTGGAATTGACTGTGAAAAGTAGTAAGAAAAACTCACCTTGTATGCAGGGCCCTCTTAACAACTTCTTGGGCCCCCGGGCACAGCAGTGCACCGGGGCCCCAATATACACACACACACATATATATACATATATATATATATACATACATACATACATACATACATACACATATATATATACACATATATATATATATATATATATATATATATATATATATATATATATATATATATATATATATATATATATATATATATATATATATATATATATAAATATATATAAAAAAAAATTATTATATATATGGGCCCTGCAGCCCAGGGGGGCCCGTCGGAGGCAGCAAAAAAAAAAAACCTGAAAAAATGATGACGTCACGCCCGACATACACTACGAGCGCGACGGGGGAGGAGACCATGGAGGGAGCTGGATCGCCAGCTGACCGCAAGGTAAGTATTGTCTTTTTTTTTTTTTCCAGGTTTTTTTTTTTTTTGCTGCCTCCGACGGGCCCCCTGGACTGCAGGGCCCCCGGGCACCTGCCCATTGTGCCCAATGGGAAAGACGGCCCTTCTTGTATGTTCCCTTCTAATGTCCTTAACCCAGTGGTTCCCAAACCTATGGAGACCCTAAGGGTGCCGCGAACTGAGAAAGTTTGGAATCCACTGTCTTAACCTATAACAAAGAATTTACCCCATGTATGGCTTTTAGCTACTTTTTACCCACAAGATGGTCAGTTGCATATGTTACTGAAAGAAGGGACTTGGGCTTTGCCTGAGGTTACAAAGAGACTGAACTTGCCTCTGGAGCTATGTGGCAGTGTTTACAATTCAAAGAGCCCCTTTTGAAAATGTAATATGGGCAGATCCACTACCTCCTGATGTCCTATATCGCCTACATGTAATGATAATCTTGTTTCATGAAAATTTGTTATTGTAATGTATTGGCTAAATGATTGCATTTTAATATGCCATGGATTATTAGAAAGGCACATTAAAATGCAAATCAAATGAGTCAAACATGACAGTAGCTTGTTTTATGTGGGAGTGGAAACAGAAAAACATGCACAATGTCGTCATAAGTAGAAGAGATCAGGCAAGACACAAGTTATGCAGACACAAAAGAAGAGTTACTTTAAAAGCCGAGTAACTCACCATTATCTCCCTCTGCTCTTCAAGGTTTTGTAAAAAAGTAGAAAATTGATGTAGAGATGCATCTGCAACACAATAGAAAGCGATCAGCCAACCAGACAGCAGATTGCCAACACAACATGCAATAAGACCCAATAACATCAACATACCGATACATCTCTCGTCATCGGTCTCCGCATCTCCAATGAATTCAAATTTAAAATCCCTGAGTGAGTGGGCAAACTTTCTCTGAGCTGTAGATAAGTCTGAAAAGAAAAGAAATGTGTTACGTTAAAGAACATGCAATAAGTAGTTTTTTACAAATATTTGATCTATCTGATATATATGATATATGATATATGATATAAGATATATTAGGCATCAAGGAACTGTGGAACATCCATTCAGTTGGAGTTTTGTTTTTGCTTCTCTTTTACACAGATATCACTCTCACAACAAATGGGATTCCAGATGGTGTGAAAGGAAAAGAAACATCTAGAACATTTGTATGACAAATTAGTATCATTATAGATAGTCTATATCATAGGTGATTGAGGGTGCTGAAGTTACAACCCCCACCCCCCCCTTGTATGCGTGAAATATTGGAGATGATCAAATACCCACTGTGACAGGATGGACCTCCTATGTCACCCTGTCTACAGTGTTGGGGACCGGCTGGGCTTGCCTTGCCAAAGTCCCCTTTCTTTTTCCCAAATGTGCCCTCTAAACGCAGCAGGAAGGGTTTTTGCTGCTGCCACCACTAGGCTCCTTAGCAACAACTAGAAACGCGTTCTTCTGGGTAACTCTGGCTGCTAGTGTACCCCCTTGCTGGTACACCTGGGTTGGTACTCCTGACATCTTCAGATCAGGGCAAGTAGGCGTCAAAGCAGGTTCCTCGAAGCTGTGATGCTTATTAGCTTAAGTGTCCTAATAAGGACTATTGCATACCCTAGTTTAAGGAACTACAGATCTCCAGAAGTACAGATGGTATATAACACATGTTCAAACAATGCTCGTTTTTATACAGTTTTGGACACAGCCTTGCAGGGAGTAAACCAGCTTCCTTTTCTGACCAGGCACCAAAAAGTTTGAAATATTAAATTCAAAGATTTAACATCAGGATGTGCGATGTTCTTTAAGCTTGGATATTAAATGCAATTTATACTTAACAAAATTTACACTAATCTGTGATTTCCCACATCACTTGCTGTTTACATTGTTCAGACAGGCTCTAACACACAGGACGAAAGGCCACACAAGAAAGAGGTAAAGGCCACCAAACTTCACAATCTCTTACGAAAAATGCCAAGATTAGACCACCACTCTTTGGATAAAGCTTTACTTGCATATATTTTTTATGCTACTGAACTAATATTTTTTAAAAATCTTTAACTTTTTAAAGACAAAAGAAAACAAGGGGCGGAAAAGCAAAATAAAATGTCATCCCCTACAAGAAATTTGTCATGGATTCTGTGAGGCTGGCAATGCATCATGGGAAATGTACTGAGCAGAAGCTACAGAGCCAAGGGTAGCACTGGTTCCATCATGGAATTCTATTTGGAGTCAGTTCATCTCCTGGGTGAGGCTTTAAAAGAGTTCTAACAAAAACCTCTCCTCCCCACAAATTAGCAGAACCATTCTGCAGTGCTCACCCCTCCCTTTGGTGCTTCCACTACAAATAAAATAAAAATAACAGTTTAAAGCTGTAGGATTCCCAAGGCTATTAGTAACCAGAGTTACTACTAAACACTGTTCCACATGACCAGATTCAGTTTTATTCTGTACATACATATAGAAGGGCTTGTGTACCGAGAGAAGAGTGAGGTCCGAGGGGAATGCATGTTTCTACCCAATTGCCCACACAGTGTGGTTTCTTGGGCCATCTGGTAGGGATAGTGCTGCATACTATCAGCTATTTATGTAGCGCCAATAATTCTGCAGCGCTATACAGATAACTCACTCACATCAGTTCCTGCCCCAATGGGGGAGGGGAGAGGGTGAGGGACTAAGGTCAATTTAATAGCCAATTAACCTACTAGTATGTTTTTGGAGTGTGGAAGGAAACCAGAGCACGCGGAGGAAACACACGCAAACATGGGAAGAACATACAAACTCCACATAGATAAGACCTTACTAGCCGTTATTATTTAATCTTTCCTAAAAGGGTTGTTCACTTTGCAACAACTCCTCCAATGTAATACTTCCGGCTGTAATACAGAGCACCCTAGCGATTCTTCTCAGGAAACCGTGGGAGTGCCATGGCAGCAGGAACCTTTACCTAAACATCATCACAAAGAAACCTCGTCTCAAAGTGAACTATTCCTTTAACTCCCCTAGTAGCTCTTTAACCTTCTATGATTGTAAACATTTAGTCAAGGTTCACATTCACTTACTGAACATTAATGCTTTGGATTATTTTATACAGAGCCCAACTCATAGTTGCCTACTCTGCTGGAATCTCCGGGAGACTCCTGAATTCTGACTCCCAGGAGAGGAGGCAATTCTCCCACATCCTGTCCCCGACAGCAATCAATGACACGATTCACACCCCTCTTCCGGGGTCTCCTGAGGAGGCAGCGTGCGCGCGCTGAGGTGGAGGCAGCGTGCGCGCGCTGAGGTGGAGGCAGCGTGCGCGCGCTGAGGTGGAGGCAGCGTGCGCGCGCTGAGGTGGAGGCAGCGTGCGCGCGCTGAGGTGGAGGCAGCGTGCGCGCGCTGAGGTGGAGGCAGCGTGCGCGCGCTGAGGTGGAGGCAGCGTGCGCGCGCTGAGGTGGAGGCAGCGTGCGCGCGCTGAGGTGGAGGCAGCGTGCGCGCGCTGAGGTGGAGGCAGCGTGCGCGCGCTGAGGAGGAGGCAGCGTGCGCGCGCTGAGGAGGAGGCAGCGTGCGCGCGCTGAGGAGGAGGCAGCGTGCGCGCGCTGAGGAGGAGGCAGCGTGCGCGCGCTGAGGTGGCGGCAGCGTGCGCGCGCTGAGGTGGCGGCAGCGTGCGCGCGCTGAGGTGGCGGCAGCGTGCGCGCGCTGAGGTGGCGGCAGCGTGCGCGCGCTGAGGTGGCGGCAGCGTGCGCGCGCTGAGGTGGCGGCAGCGTGCGCGCGCTGAGGTGGCGGCAGCGTGCGCGCGCTGAGGTGGCGGCAGCGTGCGCGCGCTGAGGTGGCGGCAGCGTGCGCGCGCTGAGGTGGCGGCAGCGTGCGCGCGCTGAGGTGGAGGCAGCGTGCGCGCGCTGAGGTGGCGGCAGCGTGCGCGCGCTGAGGTGGAGGCAGCGTGCGCGCGCTGAGGTGGCGGCAGCGTGCGCGCGCTGAGGTGGCGGCAGCGTGCGCGCGCTGAGGTGGCGGCAGCGTGCGCGCGCTGAGGAGGCGGCAGCGTGCGCTCGCTGAGGAGGAGGCAGCGTGCGCGCGCTGAGGAGGAGGCAGCGTGCGTGCGTACGCTGAGGAGGCAGGAGGTATAATGTGCAAGCTGTGCGAGAAAGCTCAAACTGTGTCAGCATTGGGATAGTTGTGGATTCGGCAAAGTAGCATCTTTGAGAAGTCAGAGTTTTAGGATTAGAAAGTCCCTTAACAGGCTGCAATAACATTCCTGTTTGAAGTTTCATACTTGTCAGACTATTAACTGACAAATCATCAAAATCAGAAACCTATGATATGTTATAATACAGTATTTACAAGTATTCAGGGATATTTATTTTTCTTTGACAGCAGTGTCATTAAACCAATGGCTGTAACAAACACCTACCCTTATCTCATAAATAGCTGAATCACTTACACAAAAGAAACTTAAAGTATTTTAAAGTTGCAATATTTAAAATTGGGGAAATATGGACTTACTATTGTATTTATTTTATATCATACTTGACAACAGAGTATGGCAGCCTCCTGCATCTGTCCACTTCCTAGTGAAGTGGGCAGAATTAGATCCAAAGTGCATTTGACCCTACCCCTCACTGTAAAATTATGCATTTACATCATTAAATCGCGGGGCCAAAATGACACGATTTGCTGGCCCCCGCCCCCCGCACGCCCACCTCCCCCCGGCAGCTCCCAGACGCAGACTTCAAGGAGTCGGCAAGTATGATTTTTATAAAATTATCTTTTATGACATACCGTGCTAACTTTTGTAAATTCGCACACTTCTTATTACATGTGACGTTATGTTAAGCAAGATTCTGTTACAGACCAGTGCACATCATCTAAGTTACTTTTCAAATTTATGAACAACGGAAAACATTTTCATAGACCTGTTTTATACTACAGGACAAACTGTATAACTCATTGGATAGCAAAATAGATCTGTTTACTCGGGATAGAGCTCAACTGGTTATACTTAATAAGGGTCATTTACGAAAATGTGCAATAATGGGGGCCTGTAGTGTAAATCCTATCTTGTGACTTCAAGCACTTATTTTTGCATAGCTGTACCCACCGGGCTTAATGCTGGATAAGAGACATTTATACATACATTCTTTTCACGAATGCTATAAATTGGCAAGTGGAAGGTATGTGGGGGGGAGCCAAGGTGGATGATGAACTGGCTGGTGGCTAGGTGATGAAATAACTTGGGAAGTGGGTGATGAAATTGCCGGGGAGTAATGAATTGGCTGCTGGTGGGGGAACATGATTTCTGTATTGTGTGGCGTTCACGAGGATGCTCTCTAAAGAGCCTAATCAGTGAGGGTTTGTAATGTTTGCCCATTTTCAAGACAAGACCCCAACTTTGCATAAGGCAGCTAAAAGACAACAAAGGTGCAAAAGTGAGCAAGAAAGAACAGCAAGAACCGTCTAAATTTGCTTGTGGAGAATACTCCTGAATTTTCCTTTAATGATTTGGAAGGGGGGCGGCATTACGGGTGTATTAGCCTAGGGCGGCCAGAACCCTTAATCAGGCCCTGATTGTATTGTTATTACATCTGCCCCGCAATGACTAGTAAATCACTTGCCAATTAACCTATATTTTCGGATAATTAAACAAAGGATACACTATTGTATAAGTATTCTGAAAAACACAGGAAGCAATAACAGCGATACACTAAAACAATAAATTACAGCACAAGGTAGATGTTCCCCGACACCATTCTGTAAACAATCAATACTTTATTTTAATTGGTACTATTTTAAACAGGGGGAAACTCCAATGGACTATTCAATTTTAAAATGAACAGTCTAAAGCTCATATACTGAAATAACTGAGAAAGCAGTCCATCAAGTGTCCCTATTGCAAAACGTGGAGTTCCGCAATTCAAGATCTTGTTAAAACATGAGCAATTATTACTTCCTTCTAATTTTCTGGGGAATTATTTAAATTAAAGCAGCAATCCCACATATCTTTTGAAATAGAAAGCCAAGTATCTTTTAGGCCTGCATCTGATAATGATTAGTAGGAAGACAACTAATGACTATTTCCTTTTCAAACAGAAACTGACTCACAGCAAATCATGTGATGGCATATGGGGGAGGATTTTACAGTGCACATAACAGATTGCGCTCAGAGGGGTATTCCAAAGCCTCACCTACTCACATCATCTTGGGCCATATGACTGTTTTCTACGCGAGCCACATGACACTGTACAAACCCTGCAGAATGATAAATCATTAATAGCAGCCTGAAGAGCAAAAACAAGGAGAAATGGCAATTACAAAGATTTTTCTTATGCTCTGCCATAGTGATATTAAAAAATATACTTCATTTTATCATGATATTGCTGCTTTAACAGTATTTTGATGACAATGCTAATGCACGAGCAAGAAAAGTAAGTAATGAATGTTAACAGAAGAACATGGAAAGCAGACGTTTTCTCAGTCTTATTCTCTGAGAATTCTGCAGTATTTAAATATTTTCTGTAAAGAATAAAAATCAGTTACATAAGTCCTTGCCTGAATGCAACTTACAATCTAGAGTCAGAAGCAAATTAACCTACCAGTATGTTTTTGAACTGTGGGAGAAAACAAAGCACCTGGAGGAAACCCACGCAAAAACGAGGAGAACATACAAACTCCACTAGGATAATCTCCTAGTTCGTAATTTAACCCATGACCCCAGTGCCATGATGTAGCAATTTTCATAACTGTGCAGCTGTTCCCTTGGGTACAATTTGAAATTATAAGCATTTTGTCACAGAGCAAGCTCTGACATGGCAATTATCACTGTCACTAACTAAAAACAACCATCAACATAAAAATACTGCAGTATTAGATGTGGGGTTCCCCCATAGACTAAAACACTACCTGAAATAAACTTTATCTTCAGATGGAAAGCACAAACCTTGAAGTATTTCTCATCATTGGGGCATGGACAACTATATACTAGGAATATGCATCAATAGTCAGTGTGCCCAACTCTATACAGCCAAGGATCCATCTCTGATAGAGACAACATGAAGAGGCCTAGTGTGCTGGGATAGACATTTAGGGCTCGAATTATTAAGGAATTTAAATACCTATAGACATATATTGTGTAAAACTGCACTTCGCATGCTCAGAACCAGGCTGTATGTCAATGAATGCAGCAACGTCCAATTCATCTTCGAGCACAAAGACCTTTACAACAGCCAACCATTTCGTGGGTGCAGTGGGGAGAGAACTGGGCGTATGCACGTAGTAAATGTATAGTAAGGGCATGCCAAGCTCGAGTGCACGCAACAGCTTCCGATTCAAGGTTTGGGCATCTCTAAGGTACATGTTTATCTGTCGTATCAGTTTCACCAGCCACAGGTCTCGTGTAAGTGTTTGAGATGATTGATAAAGAATGCAAATTATGTGAAATGTACCAGTACTTATAATTTCAACTGCTTTTTACCTAACTTGGAGCTCTGTCATATATACAAATGACAAGCACTTAATAAATCATTACACAATCATTCAAGATGCATGTAAGCAATCAGAGAATTTATATCAAGGAGAGGAAATGGAAAAGAGTAAGACAAGGGGGGGTGGAAAGAGTCATAGGGAGAGAGAGAGACAGGGAGAGAGTGTCAAGGGGGACAGAGAGCAACTCCTGCTATATATCACTTCTGTGGGGACCCATTTCCTCTATTAGCAAATTGCACACCCCATCTCTGAGAGACAGTAGAGAAACGTGTCAGTGAGAACTGGGTGGGATATTCAGACTTAATATGCAAATTGTTAACTCTACTATGAATAGGATATACAATACATTCTGGAGCTGAATGCAGCTGCTTGAAAACCTAATATGGGTTGGGTTCAGCAGTACTGGCAGGTCTCTCCTCTCCCAGCTGTCAGTTCTGGAGGGACCCATGGTTACATTCCAGTGATTGTAGTCATGTCAGAGTTTTGTGTCATGTATAAATGCAATATTGGTCTCACACTTTTAAATGATCATTCAATTCACACATTAGTGACTTTTAATATCCTTGTGTTGCACCGTAGAGGCTAAATTACACCAAATCAAGTTTCCTCGGTCTTCTTGTATACCTTCATGAAATAAGTCAAATCAGCATATTTAGCTTAAGTTTATGCGTGAATCATCATTGTCAGATGTCAGAATGTGAATCACAGGCATTCCCTTTTTGTTAGCATCTAACATCTGACAATGTTATTTGCATTAATGTATGAACTTTTTGCTGTTTATGACCATGCTCCTTCCACAATCAAATGATCAGGCTATTGGGAGAATTCAATAAACCAAGCAGTGCCACGGGAGCCTCATGCAATGCGATTCTAGGTTAACACGGAACTGGAATCTACACTCATTTTTTCTTGCAAGAAGTGTGAGCAAAAACAAGCTAAGATTCAAGGGTGGACATCGCCGCAGAGCATCTCTGTGCGAGGCTCTGGCAGCCCTTTGTTATTAATTTGATTCCCCCCCTTTGCATTCCTACTTGTTTCTAATTCCCGTCTAATAATACTGGCCTATTTATTAAAAAATGGTGATAGGGATAGGTTTGGGTTTTTTTTTAACGCCACTTATCTCAGCGATAGAAAACCTCCAATCGCCATGATTTACTCAGAAACTATTGTAGGGACAGCTGAGAGATACTCAGGTGTCTGGAGATAGTGGCCAGGAGTGGTAAGAGTAGACTTACCGAGATTTTACTTTCAGTTCCATATATATATATATATATATATATGTTTATAAAAAAAAAATTTAATATGTAAATTGCTAGCACCAGTGTCTACCCTTGGATAGATAATGCTCTTCTCCCTTTGATATATGGAGCCCATAATGAGATTGTCCCTGTCACATGCATCGTCCCTGTCACATGCATCCCTTTACACACTCACTAGGTCAGCACAGTCCTTTCCTGAAATATTCTGTGCTGCTGTGCTCATTCTACTTATCTGGTTAACTACAAGCTGTTATATCCCTTCCCAATTCAAAACAGGGTAAATACATGGATCAATAGGAGTTGAAGAAACAGGATCTCAATCCGTACGAAAATACACCTTAATATTATTTTTGGACTTCTCATCTATTCTCTGTATTGCCAACAATATCAGCAATGGCACATAATATAGTACCATCACAAATATATGCAGCAAACAAGGTCCGTGGCATTTACCATGAACTATTTACCATGTATATAACCTCAATGTTTTCTCTGCAGCTGGGACTGCTCTGGTTTTTCGGTAACAGAAGAACCTGTTTTTTTGGTTTTTTTTTTTAAACATATACATGTTTAAAAAAACAACGTTTCATCAACTATATATTTACATTTGGAAATTAAATGTGTGGAGCTTGAAACTTAATATAGCATACTAGTAATTCATAATAAAATGCAATATATCTTGAAACCCAACGCAATATTGCAGTTTCTCAAAACACTGACAAGTTCTTCCTCATTAATGAAGCGCCCTGTTGTTTGTAAGACAGGCCAATGTTGAGAAACAGAGAGGATGTGTTTTTAGCTCTGTGACGATACAACAATGATCGCCCTGTGTGCTCCTCTACACTGTAGGCGAAATCTGGTATTCCAGTCCTCTATTCTCATTGTCACCTCACAGATCTCCTAAAACGAGGCCGGCATAACATCATATTATAAAAATGTTTAGACACTATATACACAGGTAGTGTCTAAACACATACATGTAAGCGACATGAACATGCAGTAGTGCATAAATTATAGCAGGAAAATTATGTTCATTCTGAATCTCAAGAATGCAAATTATGTGAAATATGCCAGTGCTTATAATTACAGCTGCTTTTTACCTAACTTGGAGCTCTGTCATATGTACAAATGACAAGCACTTAATAAATCATTACACAATCATTTAAGATGCATGTAAGCAGAGAATGTATATCAAGGAGAGGAAAAGGAAAAGTGAGCGAGATACAAGGGTGGGGGGAGAGTCAAGGGGGACAGAGCAAAGGAGCCTAAATAACCAAGACTAGAGTGAAATTATTTTTCAAACAAATTACTTTAAAGAGCCATTTATATCAGATTTTAATGTTTTCATGCATACTTTGTAACTCTGCTCCTCTTCCATCACTGAAATCCTAGAAGAGAGGTCAAGGGGGAGGTGGGGGTGTGGCATGCTGAATCACATCATCCTTACCTGAGTGCATGGGCGTGGCCATCTTGAATGCAGTCAGGTGATCATTCCAGACCAACCAGAATCAGCAGCTGTGATCACATGACCTGTACAGCCAATAGTTGTTTGGTACACCCTATTTAAACCTGCTGCTGAGATCTGTTCATTGCCAGAACACCACACTTCTCTCCTGAGGATAGTTCTTGGTTACAGGTTCCAGTTGTTCCTGATTCCCTGTGTTAACAAGTGATCATCTTCTGTGTACATCCTGCATTACCAACTACATATCAGTTTGCAAGTATCCTGCATTCTAAAGTGCATACCTTCTTTCAAGCATCCTGCATTATCCAGGGTTCATCATTCTGCAGGTACTTTGCACTTTCAATCTGCTCATCTTGCAATATTCTACATTCAGCAAGAGTGCATATCTCAGTAAGAACTTTGCGCCATCCAGTACCTATTCTGCAGTACCAGTGGCACCGATTCTGTTATGGCTGGTTCTGGGTCTCTAGAGCGTGTGTGGGTTCCAGGTCTGTGCCTGCCAAGCAGTCCTGAGTTCGCCATGCCGTGTCACAGTTCTGAGTTCCTAGTCCCTGTCTCCGTTTCGCTCTGTTCTGAGTTTCCGTGTGTTTCCTATCTAAGTTCTTATTAGTGGGTTTCAGTCCTGTGTACCTGGCTACAGAAGCCGGGATTGAGTTCCCACGAACAGTTCCAGTCAGTTATTACGCCGGATTCCAGTCCAGTACTCAGGCACAGACTCAGGTCCTTATACTCCTATACTGCTTGTGCTACTCTGGAGGACTCTACATGAACAGAGAGATAATCAAGGATTCTAAGTTCTGTTTCAGTCCTGCTCCAGCTAGGGCCAAGTGTCCCGAATCAGATTGAAAAATAGACGACTGTGACAGTACCTTACTGTATTGGGGACATGGGGTCATTTCCAGCCAGGGCCCGATCTGTGTTGAAATTGCATCTTCCTTCCATGTTTGCATGGGTTTCCTCCGGGTGCTCGGATTTCCTCCCACAGTCCAAAAACATACTGGTAGTTTAAATGGTTATTGACATAATTGATACTAGTGTGTGTTTCTGTTGTTAGAGAATCTTGACTGTAAGATACAATTGACTGTAGACAATATTTATGTGTATGTGTCATTTAGACTGTAAGCTCTAATGGGGCAGAAACTGATGTGAATGATTAAACATATACTGTAAAGCACTGCATAATATGGTGGGGCTATGGAAATAATTACTCAGCATGCCAACAAAACACATTTCCTAACACTGTTTTTGACACTGTCCTTTAAAACCTAGTATGACCTTTTATACTAGTTCAACAATACGCACTAAATGTAATTGTTCCTAAATATTTTAAAAGTAATAGTAAAGAGTATCATATTACTACCATTCAATATACTGTTTCAACAAATAACCCATTTTATATATCTAGTTAATAAAATGTTATGCAGAAGGCATTAACACCCTGTACTGTATTATATTAAATTATCATCAATTTATAAATGGTTGACAACATGCCAGGAAAAAATTCATGTTCAATATAATAGCTTCATAAATTATTTTTATAATCATTACACTACGGTGTCGGAGCTTATTGTAATAGTTTTTAAGACAGTGACATTTGTATTTCCCTACTTTTCAAATTTGCAAAAGCACTGTTGACTCCAATTCAAATTAACGGGGTTCAGAAAAGTGCTTCAAAATGTCCCTTTGAAAAGCATTTTGAGTAGCATTCGATGATTTCAGCAAGACTACGCTGACATGAATGACGCAAAGTGTTTGAATCATTTTTAAGGCTATGTAATAATGTTTATTTCCAGAGCCATGTACGAGTGATTTTTGTTTCATAAAACCAGTGTACACAATAAATGTGTCCAACATAACCCTCAATTAAAATTATTTCATATACCAAACTCTTTATTTCACCACTGCATTAAATTCCTATAACCCAGTATTAAACATTGCGGACCAGTCATTAAGGAGAGCAAGGCAAAAAAAAAAAAAAAAAGGAGTAAATTTGATCCTGGACAAACCTTTTACAATGCAAGGGGTGCAAATTAGTTTACTATTCTGCATTTTTACACTGAAATTTAAAGTTGATCTAGGATATGCTCTACCAACTATACATCTGTCCCCATATATTAAATTTACCTCCCCTCCAATGCAACATGGTTTTGCCAAGGTGCAAAATTACTCCTAGTTTCTTGCTTTGTTCTCCTTAAGGACTCAGGCCCTGCGTCATTAAAATATATAGAAACCCATGCAAAGAGAAGAATGATAATGTTCAGTTTAAGGCCGATACAAATGGTCTAGGTATCCCATGGATGATTTTCCAACATTCCAGCAGGAGTTCACATAAAGGACACTGCTTTGGATACAGAATACCCAAGATAAACGATGGAAAATCTGAACAAAGCATAAGAATACATAAACAAGATTGATGCATCTGAATCCTTAACGAAAAGTATTTGTACCAAATAAAGGAATTGGTTTGATAAATGAGGGTGTTGTTCTTGTTTTGGCTTTTTTAAACTAAGTGCTCCCACTCAGGTTCTAAGTTAACCATATATTATCATCATTTATTCATATAGCGCCAGCAAATTCCATAGCGCTTTACAATTGGGAACAAACACATGAATAAAATACTGTGTAATACAGACAGACAGACAGAAAGATGTAAGAAGACCTTGCTCGCAAGCTTACAATCTATGTGATTTTTGGAGCATATTTGGCAAGTTCTGTAGTGATTAAAAATTGCCGCGTTTGATTTTTCATGAGCAACAGTAACGAAGGCAATGTTGACATGGATTTCTAAAGGCAGCATTCCCAGGTATGGTGAAAGATTCACTACAAACATTCACAGGAGCCCTGGGAGATTGTACAAGGTTCATCTGACCCATGTTCGGCTGAATACAAGCCTGTGTGATACAGGGGAGCAGTGTGTGAGTAGGAAGACCATGCGATTTCACATAGATTACAGCTTTTATATTTGTCCTTCCACTCACACTTCAACCATTTAAAAATGGTGAGCAGAATGAATTCCCATGGCTATGTGGAAGTATATCTTTAAGGAAAAAGTATTCAAGAAGTGACAAGTGTGGACAAAATCCCATTGTGATGACAGGATAGGCTTAC
Organism: Mixophyes fleayi; assembly: GCF_038048845.1. Classification (NCBI taxonomy): domain Eukaryota; kingdom Metazoa; phylum Chordata; class Amphibia; order Anura; family Limnodynastidae; genus Mixophyes; species Mixophyes fleayi. Next base: position 5,307 of record NW_027447914.1, on the reverse strand, counting down.
ACTGCCACCCTGTCTTTTCTCTTGTCAGTTTATCAGTGGTATTACAGATTCATCTTGGGGTTCCCTTTCACCATCAGTAACCTGCCATTACTGACCCCTTCTACTGGTACTCAGCCACCAGACACTCTCTGACTGCGAGTAACAACGGAGCACTAGTTGTAGGAGACAAGTTACAGCCACCACCTGGAACTGCTTACTTCTGGGCATTGGATGTAGCTACTGAAGCTCCTCTTTGCAGGTTAGTGTAGCTTGTTCCTCCTGACAGCTTTCTCAGGATCAGGACTGCAGGGCAGCCTGCAGAGTGTGGACTCAGGATGCTTTGTTCAACACTGGATAGTTGGATTAGATGGGATAGATCAGATTAGAGGTGAACTCTTATCTGTAGGACACGCTAGGCTTCATTCTGGATATTGTAAGCAGAATGGTGTTTATTGCTCTTAAAGAGTCCTGACAAGAACTGGTACACATCAGTTTGTGGTACTGGTGATTCATCCAGAAGCGCAAGATGGTACACACCTTACAGTGGGCTCTACTGCTCTTTTAATCCAGTTTCTACACACATTGGAAGGAGGTAATCCAGCCCCCTTTCCAATCTGGCGCCATTAATTCTGAGCTGGGATATCATACTTAATGTTTAGCATCAGGGGTGACTCTAGCTACAGGAAGCCATGCATAATCTAAAATTGCTTTTAAAGACAATATAAAGTAATCTGCACTTTAACAAAGAACTAATTAACAGAGACCACTTGCTGTGTATTTAAGCTGCGGCATATTCAAGCTAAAGAATGTGATTGTCAATGCAACACCTTCCACTCAGACTAAATGCTTAAAGCTGCTATCCCTTGTAAAATTTGTTGGTTTTTTTGGGTTTTGTTTTCTTTTAAAGGATAAATCACTGTGTCTGGCTATGATAAGCAGCTTGTGAATATTAATTTTTACCTTGGTTAGTGTGTTGAGACTCTAATCATATTAGTTCTTCAGGTTACATGCCATTACCATGGCAACTATAGTCACATGAAACCAGCCACATACATAATAATTCATGCATACGTCTATGGTGAAGCATTTCTTTCCTGATGGGAGTAGAATGATCCAGGGTGATGATACCCACCAATCTATAGAGTGTAACTAGTTACTGAATAGGTTAGAGAGAATTAAAACAATAAAAATAATTACCATTACAGTGATCAGATTTCCTCCCAACTTTTATACCTAAATATGGAAAAACATGAAATTGTTGAATTGAGTAGATACACTTGTAGAATTTATGTTCGGGCACATTGAAGCCATACCTGCCAACCTTAGCAAATTCCTGGACGGAAGGTCAAGTGTCCAGTGCGGGGGAGGCATCACCCCTCCCCTCACTGTGCTGAGATCTGTCGAAGTCGTATAATTGGATGAACGAAACGTATATTGGTTAATATTGTTTTATCGTGCGATTGCACCCACGCTACACGGGGCATGGCACCATCACGCAGTAAAATACGCACGCACACATTCGCACTACAACATCTGGTTATTTATACATTTCATATTTATTAAAGGTTCCAATCTACATTCATTTATTAGTAAAATGTATTAGATTGTATATGTACTATTTATATATAATACTGTAGTAAAGGGTTTTATGGTTCAGGTGTTTTAAAAGATAAAGAGTTTGGTCTCATATTAAAGCTTATTTCACCAGCATTAACCCGGTGTGGACGGAATAGCGATCGCATCTAGCGATCGCAAGATACAAGCAATATGATATTAATGCTCTTAAATACTTTTGTGTGGGTCAGTTTGAACTGGTCATTCAGAGTCAAATCATGGGAACAATAGGGTGGGGGATGTTCCCCTCACCCTTTGTAAGGATCAAATGAACTGACCTATAACTTGCAAGGAACTGGAATGCCATCAAGCCTGGACCAATGAAGACCTCACTAAGTGTTATCTGTACAAGTATATACAAGCATGTTGGCTTTTGTTAGCTCTCTTGGAAGCTGGAAATGTGACGGCATGGCTGCATTCATTGAACCTGAGTAAAACCTATAAGGAAGATGTAATGTATTCGGTGTTTTATACTTTCCTGTTTTAATGTAACATCTTTAATAGGTATCATGTATCGGCTATATTGTACTGTATTGTACTTATTTATTGAACTGCTAAACAAATTGCTTTTGCTAAATAAATTGCTTGTGCTTCGGAAACACAATACAATCGCTTGGGCAATGCTTATTTGAAACAATAGAATTACTTTAATAGATCTTATGACACAATGGTATCATTATCATGCCTTGAGAGAATGGCCATAATTCTATGTTTCATCTTGAATCATGTCATCAAGGTCTTTGTCTCGACCACTTAACTAGATAATTGGCAGGATGTGCTATCCCTGAAGTCCAGGAGGTCTCCACAAAATTCGTGACTCTCCCAGAAATTCTGGAAGAGTAGGCAAATATGATTGAAACTGGTTTGGTGGCAGATGGTGGTTTAGTGCCCTGTGAAGAATTTATTTGGTGTTTTCTTTATTCGGCAAATCATGCTTTCCCAGTTCCATCTTCATACAAGATTAGGTGAGAATACAACAGCTAGTTCAATGTAAGGGAACACCATCATAAAACAGACTGTAGTTGAAAAGAAGCTCATCTGACAGTGGATTAAACTTCTTGTATATACATCAGTGTTTCCCAAACCCAGTCCTCAGGGTCCCCTAACAGTGCAGGTTTTCCAGGTCACAGCTGAAAGAATTATACCACCTGTGGATCTGTAACAATGTGTGTCAGTAATGAATACACATGTGCTAAAGCAAGGAGATATGGAAAACATGCATTCTTAGGGGTTCCTGAGGTCTGAGTTTGGGAAACACTGGTATACATTGTTTTAGAAGGTGCCCCAGTGACTGAGGTTTTCCATATTTCAATTCAGTACACAAATCCTATAACTTGCATGTCTTGTCTATTTTAGGGTACATATTCATATTCAAACATGAGTTTTTAGTGCATATAAACCAGATAGATCTGACACTATTGAGGGGGTGAGGGGGGGATTCAATTGGCTGCGTTACTCTCTAAAGTAACGCGGCCTGTGCATTACCGGTACTATGGCCAAGTAAAGGGCAATTGAATTCCCCCTATAAATCATTGTTCCAATGTTTACATGCCAATTTGCGCTTTTTGTTGCTTCCCCAAATGCTACTTGTTCCCTTTTCAGTTGTTTGGTGTGTTTCAACACATTGGAAAGCATAAGGACCATCATGGACATGGTATGAGGAATGGGGAGGCAGCAATGATTAATGAAAATTCACTCCTTAGTGTAAATAAGAATATTATAAAGGTACCAGGGAGTTGTGTGTCCATATAAAAGGACAAGGCTGTAGGAAGCATGCTTTTATAGTGGTGACCTGCATCCGGAATTATTTATAGTAGGAGGTGTATTATTCCTTATAGTACAGAAGATTTCTAAATGAAAATTGAAATGACGACACCAGAACGCCCTGTTCATATAGTTATTAATTATAGGAGTTACAAAGAGTGTGATGCCCTGTGTGACGTATGGGTGAGTTTGACACTTTGAGGGAATGGTTGGTGGGACCAGGGAGTGTTTAAAATGTGTAATATGGGAGTCCCGAGAGAGATTAAGTTACCGTTTGAAACTATTCGGAATGAGTGCTTGATCAAGTTGGAGTAGGAGCCCCTCCTACTATGACTGAGATGGAGTAAACCAGCTGCTATGTAACCAAGATTATCTGAGTTCCAAGAGCAAGGCTCTGGAACGCAGTGTGAAGAGAGAATCAAGCTCTGTAGAGAATGCAGTGCAGGATGCGAGCTTGAGAGGACTGACAGTAAGGGAATCAAGCAATGCGAGTGTGGGTGTTTGCTCCGAGGGACACCTGTGTGTAGTGAGACTGCACTGTTAGTCACAGAGGACTAACAGCTCCTGTGCACAAAGGTTCAAAGTGTTTTATTATACAATATAAGAACTGTATATATTTTCATCAAAGCAATGGCACCCATTATTAGGTCTACATTCACTTGTACACCACTATCCTGCTTATATGGGCTGTCATTCCTAATGTCTCAGCACCTTTTTAGTACTTGATATTACTTTGAAAACTGTACACAACGTTGCCGCTTTCTGCTAGAAACAATAAAGTGGATAGAGAAACTGCCAGATCTAGTTAAAAAATGTAATTTCTTTTTCTCCATTTTTTTTATTTTTATTTTTTTATATACAACAAGCATCAGAATATTTCTGACAAGTCTCCAAGGAGGCGCTTAAAGATATAACAGGAATACAGCCAAGACACTCTTTGTGTCAACACCACATATACAAGTGCGCACACACACGTTGGAAAAAACAAGTCAAGTCTTTAAACAAATCTTTTAAGCAGATGTTTTCAATATGCTGTAATGAGAATGACTAAGAATTCATTATGGAAAAGTTATTTACATCTACAATGAAGCAGAAGTTTATAAACTCATATTTCTCCCACAGGTAAACGAAATAAAACAATAAACTGCCCAACCGGAAAGGAACCATTTTCTTGTCCTGGATTTCAATGTCATAATTATGTCAAACTTCAAACCCCTTAAGCCTTATAGAACCATGCAACATCCACACCACCACCACAGGAACTGGCACCAGAACTTCTGCAACACAAGGTCCACCGACCCGATAGACAGAACCATCTACCACAAATCACTCATCCACCAGCAAACAACAGAACTGACTTCTATAAAAACAAAAAATCCTCCTGTAGCAGTAGATGCTACCAAACCACAATGCTAGGGGGTTGGAGGCTGGAAAACTTGCACATGATAATAGTATAAATTTATAACCAGGTTAGATAAGCAACTCTGTACCCAAGTAATCCTACTGTGCCCTCTCTTAACCTTTTCATGTATAGGATCCTATACCAGACTTGATCCCAAAGCTCAGCCTTTTAATCTCCCTCGGGCTGAAGACCATCCCTCTGTTGTAAAAACGCTTGTCAAAGCAAAACGTGCTTAAAGCGGTTGTTAACTAGTGTTTATATAGGAGTTTGGGAGGTAATGCCTCTTTATTGATAAATAATGCTAGATAAAAACGCACTGAATGGAGCAAGAATCATTAAAGTGCAACACAACACACCAGATCACAAGTAAAAATGTGACACGGTATGCTGACAATGGAAACAAAAGGTTCTATTCTCAGACTTTTTTTACATGCATTGTACTAGCCTTAAAAACACTAGTAAATGTTAATGCCGGTGGGTAAGAGGCCGTTAAAGACACATATGAATAGTTTTTATAGAAAACACTGTATAGTTGACTATATTGCAGA
>NW_027447913.1:0-21118 GCF_038048845.1 Mixophyes fleayi | reverse complement strand
TTTACATCAATCCTTTTACATAATTCTTGTTTCTCATGACATTTCTAACATTGCCCACAATTATCAACTTTCTAAGTCTTTCTGAGCAGGAGAAATCGCAAAACATAGTCATTTCTTCATTGCCGTCCAAAAACAACGCTTTTTTGCATTCCTGTCTCACTTTCTCTTAGAAACAATGATTTACATCAATCCTTTTACATAATTCTTGTTTCTCATGACATTTCTAACATTGCCCACAATTATCAACTTTCTAAGTCTTTCTGAGCACGAGAAATCGCGAAATATAGTCATTTCTTCATTGCGTCCAAAAACAACGCTTTTTTGCATTCCTGTCTCACTTTCTCTTAGAAACAATGATTTACATCAATCCTTTTACATAATTCTTGTTTCTCATGACATTTCTAACATTGCCCACAATTATCAACTTTCTAAGTCTTTCTGAGCACGAGAAATCGCGAAATATAGTCATTCCTTCATTGCCGTCCAAAAACAACGCTTTTTTGCATTTCTGTCTCACTTTCTCTTGTAAACAATGATTTACATCAATGCTTTTACATAATTCTTGTTTCTCATGACATTTCTAACATTGCCCACAATTATCAACTTTCTAAGTCTTTCTGAGCAGGAGAAATCGCAAAACATAGTCATTTCTTCATTGCCGTCCAAAACAACGCTTTTTTGCATTCCTGTCTCACTTTCTCTTAGAAACAATGATTTATATCAATCCTTTTACATAATTCTTGTTTCTCATGACATTTCTAACATTGCCCACAATTATCAACTTTCTAAGTCTTTCTGAACAGGAGAAATTGCAAAACATAGTCATTTCTTCATTGCCGTCCAAAAACAACGCTTTTTTGCATTCCTGTCTCACTTTCTCTTAGAAACAATGATTTACATCAATCCTTTTACATAATTCTTGTTTCTCATGACATTTCTAACATTGCCCACAATTATCAACTTTCTAAGTCTTTCTGAGCAGGAGAAATCGCAAAACATAGTCATTCCTTCATTGCCGTCCAAAAACAACGCTTTTTTGCATTCCTGTCTCACTTTCTCTTAGAAACAATGAATTACATCATTCCTTTTACATAATTCTTGTTTCTCATGACATTTCTAACATTGCCCACAATTATCAACTTTCTAAGTCTTTCTGAGCAGGAGAAATCGCAAAACATAGTCATTTCTTCATTGCCGTCCAAAAACAACGCTTTTTTGCATTCCTGTCTTACTTTCTCTTAGAAACAATGATTTACATCAATCCTTTTACATAATTCTTGTTTCTCATGACATTTCTAACATTGCCACAATTATCAACTTTCTAAGTCTTTCTGAGCACGAGAAATCGCGAAATATAGTCATTTCTTCATTGCGTCCAAAAACAACGCTTTTTTGCATTTCTGTCTCACTTTCTCTTGTAAACAATGATTTACATCAATCCTTTTACATAATTCTTGTTTCTCATGACATTTCTAACATTGCCCACAATTATCAACTTTCTAAGTCTTTCTGAGCAGGAGAAATTGCAAAACATAGTCATTTCTTCATTGCCGTACAAAAACAACGCTTTTTTGCATTCCTGTCTCACTTTCTCTTAGAAACAATGATTTACATCAATCCTTTTACATAATTCTTGTTTCTCATGACATTTCTAACATTGCCCACAATTATCAACTTTCTAAGTCTTTCTGAGCACGAGAAATCGCGAAATATAGTCATTTCTTCATTGCCGTCCAAAAACAACGCTTTTTTGCATTTCTGTCTCACTTTCTCTTGTAAACAATGATTTACATCAATCCTTTTACATAATTCTTGTTTCTCATGACATTTCTAACATTGCCCACAATTATCAACTTTCTAAGTCTTTCTGAGCAGGAGAAATCGCAAAACATAGTCATTTCTTCATTGCCGTCCAAAAACAACGCTTTTTTGCATTTCTGTCTCACTTTCTCTTGTAAACAATGATTTACATCAATCCTTTTACATAATTCTTGTTTCTCATGACATTTCTAACATTGCCCACAATTATCAACTTCTAAGTCTTTCTGAGCAGGAGAAATCGCAAAACATAGTCATTTCTTCATTGCCGTACAAAAACAACGCTTTTTTGCATTCCTGTCTCACTTTCTCTTAGAAACAATGATTTACATCAATCCTTTTACATAATTCTTGTTTCTCATGACATTTCTAACATTGCCCACAATTATCAACTTTCTAAGTCTTTCTGAGCACGAGAAATCGCGAAATATAGTCATTTCTTCATTGCCGTCCAAAAACAACGCTTTTTTGCATTTCTGTCTCACTTTCTCTTGTAAACAATGATTTACATCAATCCTTTTACATAATTCTTGTTTCTCATGACATTTCTAACATTGCCCACAATTATCAACTTTCTAAGTCTTTCTGAGCAGGAGAAATCGCAAAACATAGTCATTTCTTCATTGCCGTCCAAAAACAACGCTTTTTTGCATTCCTGTCTCACTTTCTCTTAGAAACAATGATTTACATCATTCCTTTTACATAATTCTTGTTTCTCATGACATTTCTAACATTGCCCACAATTATCAACTTTCTAAGTCTTTCTGAGCACGAGAAATCGCGAAATATAGTCATTTCTTCATTGCGTCCAAAAACAACGCTTTTTTGCATTCCTGTCTCACTTTCTCTTAGAAACAATGATTTACATCAATCCTTTTACATAATTCTTGTTTCTCATGACATTTCTAACATTGCCCACAATTATCAACTTTCTAAGTCTTTCTGAGCACGAGAAATCGCGAAATATAGTCATTTCTTCATTGCCGTCCAAAAACAACGCTTTTTTGCATTTCTGTCTCACTTTCTCTTGTAAACAATGATTTACATCAATCCTTTTACATAATTCTTGTTTCTCATGACATTTCTAACATTGCCCCACAATTATCAACTTTCTAAGTCTTTCTGAGCAGGAGAAATCGCAAAACATAGTCATTTCTTCATTGCCGTACAAAAACAACGCTTTTTTGCATTCCTGTCTCACTTTCTCTTAGAAACAATGATTTACATCAATCCTTTTACATAATTCTTGTTTCTCATGACATTTCTAACATTGCCCACAATTATCAACTTTCTAAGTCTTTCTGAGCACGAGAAATCGCGAAATATAGTCATTTCTTCATTGCCGTCCAAAAACAACGCTTTTTTGCATTTCTGTCTCACTTTCTCTTGTAAACAATGATTTACATCAATCCTTTTACATAATTCTTGTTTCTCATGACATTTCTAACATTGCCCACAATTATCAACTTTCTAAGTCTTTCTGAGCAGGAGAAATCGCAAAACATAGTCATTTCTTCATTGCCGTCCAAAAACAACGCTTTTTTGCATTCCTGTCTCACTCTCTCTTAGAAACAATGATTTACATCAATCCTTTTACATAATTCTTGTTTCTCATGACATTTCTAACATTGACCACAATTATCAACTTTCTAAGTCTTTCTGAGCAGGAGAAATCGCAAAACATAGTCATTCCTTCATTGCCGTCCAAAAACAACGCTTTTTTGCATTCCTGTCTCACTTTCTCTTAGAAACAATGATTTACATCATTCCTTTTACATAATTCTTGTTTCTCATGACATTTCTAACATTGCCCACAATTATCAACTTTCTAAGTCCTTTCTGAGCACGAGAAATCGCGAAATATAGTCATTTCTTCATTGCGTCCAAAAACAACGCTTTTTTGCATTCCTGTCTCACTTTCTCTTAGAAACAATGATTTACATCAATCCTTTTACATAATTCTTGTTTCTCATGACATTTCTAACATTGCCCACAATTATCAACTTTCTAAGTCTTTCTGAGCACGAGAAATCGCGAAATATAGTCATTTCTTCATTGCCGTCCAAAAACAACGCTTTTTTGCATTTCTGTCTCACTTTCTCTTGTAAACAATGATTTACATCAATCCTTTTACATAATTCTTGTTTCTCATGACATTTCTAACATTGCCCACAATTATCAACTTTCTAAGTCTTTCTGAGCAGGAGAAATTGCAAAACATAGTCATTTCTTCATTGCCGTCCAAAAACAACGCTTTTTTGCATTCCTGTCTCACTTTCTTTTAGAAACAATGATTTACATCAATCCTTTTACATAATTCTTGTTTCTCATGACATTTCTAACATTGCCCACAATTATCAACTTTCTAAGTCTTTCTGAGCACGAGAAATCGCGAAATATAGTCATTTCTTCATTGCCGTCCAAAAACAACGCTTTTTTGCATTTCTGTCTCACTTTCTCTTGTAAACAATGATTTACATCAATCCTTTACATAATTCTTGTTTCTCATGACATTTCTAACATTGCCCACAATTATCAACTTTCTAAGTCTTTCTGAGCAGGAGAAATCGCAAAACATAGTCATTTCTTCATTGCCGTCCAAAAACAACGCTTTTTTGCATTCCTGTCTCACTCTCTCTTAGAAACAATGATTTACATCAATCCTTTTACATAATTCTTGTTTCTCATGACATTTCTAACATTGACCACAATTATCAACTTTCTAAGTCTTTCTGAGCAGGAGAAATCGCAAAACATAGTCATTCCTTCATTGCCGTCCAAAAACAACGCTTTTTTTGCATTCCTGTCTCACTTTCTCTTAGAAACAATGATTTACATCAATCCTTTTACATAATTCTTGTTTCTCATGACATTTCTAACATTGCCCACAATTATCAACTTTCTAAGTCTTTCCTGAGCACGAGAAATCGCGAAATATAGTCATTTCTTCATTGCCGTCCAAAAACAACGCTTTTTTGCATTTCTGTCTCACTTTCTCTTGTAAACAATGATTTACATCAATCCTTTTACATAATTCTTGTTTCTCATGACATTTCTAACATTGCCCACAATTATCAACTTTCTAAGTCTTTCTGAGCAGGAGAAATCGCAAAACATAGTCATTTCTTCATTGCGTCCAAAAACAACGCTTTTTTGCATTCCTGTCTCACTTTCTCTTAGAAACAATGATTTACATCAATCCTTTTACATAATTCTTGTTTCTCATGACATTTCTAACATTGCCCACAATTATCAACTTTCTAAGTCTTTCTGAGCACGAGAAATCGCGAAATATAGTCATTTCTTCATTGCCGTCCAAAAACAACGCTTTTTTGCATTTCTGTCTCACTTTCTCTTGTAAACAATGATTTACATCAATCCTTTTACATAATTCTTGTTTCTCATGACATTTCTAACATTGCCCACAATTATCAACTTTCTAAGTCTTTCTGAGCAGGAGAAATCGCAAAACATAGTCATTTCTTCATTGCCGTCCAAAAACAACGCTTTTTTGCATTCCTGTCTCACTTTCTCTTAGAAACAATGATTTACATCAATCCTTTTACATAATTCTTGTTTCTCATGACATTTCTAACATTGCCCACAATTATCAACTTTCTAAGTCTTTCTGAGCAGGAGAAATCGCAAAACATAGTCATTTCTTCATTGCCGTCCAAAAACAACGCTTTTTTGCATTCCTGTCTCACTTTCTCTTAGAAACAATGATTTACATCAATCCTTTTACATAATTAATTCTTGTTTCTCATGACATTTCTAACATTGCCCACAATTATCAACTTTCTAAGTCTTTCTGAGCACGAGAAATCGCGAAATATAGTCATTTCTTCATTGCGTCCAAAAACAACGCTTTTTTGCATTCCTGTCTCACTTTCTCTTAGAAACAATGATTTACATCAATCCTTTTACATAATTCTTGTTTCTCATGACATTTCTAACATTGCCCACAATTATCAACTTTCTAAGTCTTTCTGAGCACGAGAAATCGCGAAATATAGTCATTCCTTCATTGCCGTCCAAAAACAACGCTTTTTTGCATTTCTGTCTCACTTTCTCTTGTAAACAATGATTTACATCAATGCTTTTACATAATTCTTGTTTCTCATGACATTTCTAACATTGCCCACAATTATCAACTTTCTAAGTCTTTCTGAGCAGGAGAAATCGCAAAACATAGTCATTTCTTCATTGCCGTCCAAAAACAACGCTTTTTTGCATTCCTGTCTCACTTTCTCTTAGAAACAATGATTTATATCAATCCTTTTACATAATTCTTGTTTCTCATGACATTTCTAACATTGCCCACAATTATCAACTTTCTAAGTCTTTCTGAACAGGAGAAATTGCAAAACATAGTCATTTCTTCATTGCCGTCCAAAAACAACGCTTTTTTGCATTCCTGTCTCACTTTCTCTTAGAAACAATGATTTACATCAATCCTTTTACATAATTCTTGTTTCTCATGACATTTCTAACATTGCCCACAATTATCAACTTTCTAAGTCTTTCTGAGCAGGAGAAATCGCAAAACATAGTCATTCCTTCATTGCCGTCCAAAAACAACGCTTTTTTGCATTCCTGTCTCACTTTCTCTTAGAAACAATGAATTACATCATTCCTTTTACATAATTCTTGTTTCTCATGACATTTCTAACATTGCCCACAATTATCAACTTTCTAAGTCTTTCTGAGCAGGAGAAATCGCAAAACATAGTCATTTCTTCATTGCCGTCCAAAAACAACGCTTTTTTGCATTCCTGTCTTACTTTCTCTTAGAAACAATGATTTACATCAATCCTTTTACATAATTCTTGTTTCTCATGACATTTCTAACATTGCCCACAATTATCAACTTTCTAAGTCTTTCTGAGCACGAGAAATCGCGAAATATAGTCATTTCTTCATTGCGTCCAAAAACAACGCTTTTTTGCATTCCTGTCTCACTTTCTCTTAGAAACAATGATTTACATCAATCCTTTTACATAATTCTTGTTTCTCATGACATTTCTAACATTGCCCACAATTATCAACTTTCTAAGTCTTTCTGAGCACGAGAAATCGCGAAATATAGTCATTTCTTCATTGCCGTCCAAAAACAACGCTTTTTTGCATTTCTGTCTCACTTTCTCTTGTAAACAATGATTTACATCAATCCTTTGACATAATTCTTGTTTCTCATGACATTTCTAACATTGCCCACAATTATCAACTTTCTAAGTCTTTCTGAGCAGGAGAAATCGCAAAACATAGTCATTTCTTCATTGCCGTCCAAAAACAACGCTTTTTTGCATTCCTGTCTCACTTTCTCTTAGAAACAATGATTTACATCAATCCTTTTACATAATTCTTGTTTCTCATGACATTTCTAACATTGCCCACAATTATCAACTTTCTAAGTCTTTCTGAGCAGGAGAAATCGCAAAACATAGTCATTCCTTCATTGCCGTCCAAAAACAACGCTTTTTTGCATTCCTGTCTCACTTTCTCTTAGAAACAATGATTTACATCATTCCTTTTACATAATTCTTGTTTCTCATGATATTTCTAACATTGCCCACAATTATCAACTTTCTAAGTCTTTCTGAGCAGGAGAAATTGCAAAACATAGTCATTTCTTCATTGCCGTCCAAAAACAACGCTTTTTTGCATTCCTGTCTCACTTTCTCTTAGAAACAATGATTTACATCAATCCTTTTACATAATTCTTGTTTCTCATGACATTTCTAATATTGCCCACAATTATCAACTTTCTAAGTCTTTCTGAGCAGGAGAAATCGCAAAACATAGTCATTTCTTCATTGCCGTCCAAAAACAACGCTTTTTTGCATTCCTGTCTCACTTTCTCTTAGAAATAATGATTTACATCAATCCTTTTACATAATTCTTGTTTCTCATGACATTTCTAACATTGCCCACAATTATCAACTTTCTAAGTCTTTCTGAGCAGGAGAAATCGCAAAACATAGTCATTTCTTCATTGCCGTCCAAAAACAACGCTTTTTTGCATTCCTGTCTCACTTTCTCTTAGAAACAATGATTTACATCAATCCTTTTACATAATTCTTGTTTCTCATGACATTTCTAACATTGCCCACAATTATCAACTTTCTAAGTCTTTCTGAGCACGAGAAATCGCGAAATATAGTCATTTCTTCATTGCCGTCCAAAAACAACGCTTTTTTGCATTTCTGTCTCACTTTCTCTTGTAAACAATGATTTACATCAATCCTTTTACATAATTCTTGTTTCTCATGACATTTCTAACATTGCCCACAATTATCAACTTTCTAAGTCTTTCTGAGCAGGAGAAATCGCAAAACATAGTCATTTCTTCATTGCCGTCCAAAAACAACGCTTTTTTGCATTCATGTCTCACTTTCTCTTAGAAACAATGATTAATATCAATCCTTTTACATAATTCTTGTTTCTCATGACATTTCTAACATTGCCCACAATTATCAACTTTCTAAGTCTTTCTGAACAGGAGAAATTGCAAAACATAGTCATTTCTTCATTGCCGTACAAAAACAACGCTTTTTTGCATTCCTGTCTCACTTTCTCTTGTAAACAATGATTTACATCAATCCTATTGCATAATTCTTGTTTCTCATGACATTTCTAACATTGCCCACAATTATCAACTTTCTAAGTCTTTCTGAGCACGAGAAATTGCAAAACATAGTCATTTCTTCATTGCCGTCCAAAAACAACGCTTTTTTGCATTCCTGTCTCACTTTCTCTTAGAAACAATGATTTACATCAATCCTTTTACATAATTCTTGTTTCTCATGACATTTCTAACATTGCCCACAATTATCAACTTTCTAAGTCTTTCTGAGCAGGAGAAATCGCAAAACATAGTCATTTCTTCATTGCCGTCCAAAAACAACGCTTTTTTGCATTCCTGTCTCACTTTCTCTTAGAAATAATGATTTACATCAATCCTTTTACATAATTCTTGTTTCTCATGACATTTCTAACATTGCCCACAATTATCAACTTTCTAAGTCTTTCTGAGCAGGAGAAATCGCAAAACATAGTCATTTCTTCATTGCCGTCCAAAAACAACGCTTTTTTGCATTCCTGTCTCACTTTCTCTTAGAAACAATGATTTACATCAATCCTTTTACATAATTCTTGTTTCTCATGACATTTCTAACATTGCCCACAATTATCAACTTTCTAAGTCTTTCTGAGCACGAGAAATCGCGAAATATAGTCATTTCTTCATTGCCGTCCAAAAACAACGCTTTTTTGCATTTCTGTCTCACTTTCTCTTGTAAACAATGATTTACATCAATCCTTTTACATAATTCTTGTTTCTCATGACATTTCTAACATTGCCCACAATTATCAACTTTCTAAGTCTTTCTGAGCAGGAGAAATCGCAAAACATAGTCATTTCTTCATTGCCGTCCAAAAACAACGCTTTTTTGCATTCCTGTCTCACTTTCTCTTAGAAACAATGATTAATATCAATCCTTTTACATAATTCTTGTTTCTCATGACATTTCTAACATTGCCCACAATTATCAACTTTCTAAGTCTTTCTGAACAGGAGAAATTGCAAAACATAGTCATTTCTTCATTGCCGTACAAAAACAACGCTTTTTTGCATTCCTGTCTCACTTTCTCTTGTAAACAATGATTTACATCAATCCTATTGCATAATTCTTGTTTCTCATGACATTTCTAACATTGCCCACAATTATCAACTTTCTAAGTCTTTCTGAGCACGAGAAATTGCAAAACATAGTCATTTCTTCATTGCCGTCCAAAAACAACGCTTTTTTGCATTCCTGTCTCACTTTCTCTTAGAAACAATGATTTACATCAATCCTTTTACATAATTCTTGTTTCTCATGACATTTCTAACATTGCCCACAATTATCAACTTTCTAAGTCTTTCTGAGCAGGAGAAATCGCAAAACATAGTCATTTCTTCATTGACGTCCAAAAACAACGCTTTTTTGCATTCCTGTCTCACTTTCTCTTAGAAACAATGATTTACATCAATCCTTTTACATAATTCTTGTTTCTCATGACATTTCTAACATTGCCCACAATTATCAACTTTCTAAGTCTTTCTGAGCACGAGAAATCGCGAAATATAGTCATTTCTTCATTGCCGTCCAAAAACAACGCTTTTTTGCATTTCTGTCTCACTTTCTCTTGTAAACAATGATTTACATCAATCCTTTTACATAATTCTTGTTTCTCATGACATTTCTAACATTGCCCACAATTATCAACTTTCTAAGTCTTTCTGAGCAGGAGAAATCGCAAAACATAGTCATTTCTTCATTGCCGTCCAAAAACAACGCTTTTTTGCATTTCTGTCTCACTTTCTCTTGTAAACAATGATTTACATCAATCCTTTTACATAATTCTTGTTTCTCATGACATTTCTAACATTGCCCACAATTATCAACTTTCTAAGTCTTTCTGAGCAGGAGAAATCGCAAAACATAGTCATTTCTTCATTGCCGTACAAAAACAACGCTTTTTTGCATTCCTGTCTCACTTTCTCTTAGAAACAATGATTTACATCAATCCTTTTACATAATTCTTGTTTCTCATGACATTTCTAACATTGCCCACAATTATCAACTTTCTAAGTCTTTCTGAGCACGAGAAATCGCGAAATATAGTCATTTCTTCATTGCCGTCCAAAAACAACGCTTTTTTGCATTTCTGTCTCACTTTCTCTTGTAAACAATGATTTACATCAATCCTTTTACATAATTCTTGTTTCTCATGACATTTCTAACATTGCCCACAATTATCAACTTTCTAAGTCTTTCTGAGCAGGAGAAATCGCAAAACATAGTCATTTCTTCATTGCCGTCCAAAAACAACGCTTTTTTGCATTCCTGTCTCACTCTCTCTTAGAAACAATGATTTACATCAATCCTTTTACATAATTCTTGTTTCTCATGACATTTCTAACATTGACCACAATTATCAACTTTCTAAGTCTTTCTGAGCAGGAGAAATCGCAAAACATAGTCATTCCTTCATTGCCGTCCAAAAACAACGCTTTTTTGCATTCCTGTCTCACTTTCTCTTAGAAACAATGATTTACATCATTCCTTTTACATAATTCTTGTTTCTCATGACATTTCTAACATTGCCCACAATTATCAACTTTCTAAGTCTTTCTGAGCACGAGAAATCGCGAAATATAGTCATTTCTTCATTGCGTCCAAAAACAACGCTTTTTTGCATTCCTGTCTCACTTTCTCTTAGAAACAATGATTTACATCAATCCTTTTACATAATTCTTGTTTCTCATGACATTTCTAACATTGCCCACAATTATCAACTTTCTAAGTCTTTCTGAGCAGGAGAAATCGCGAAATATAGTCATTTCTTCATTGCCGTCCAAAAACAACGCTTTTTTGCATTTCTGTCTCACTTTCTCTTGTAAACAATGATTTACATCAATCCTTTTACATAATTCTTGTTTCTCATGACATTTCTAACATTGCCCACAATTATCAACTTTCTAAGTCTTTCTGAGCAGGAGAAATCGCAAAACATAGTCATTTCTTCATTGCCGTCCAAAAACAACGCTTTTTTGCATTCCTGTCTCACTTTCTCTTAGAAACAATGATTTACATCAATCCTTTTACATAATTCTTGTTTCTCATGACATTTCTAACATTGCCCACAATTATCAACTTTCTAAGTCTTTCTGAGCAGGAGAAATCGCAAAACATAGTCATTTCTTCATTGCCGTCCAAAAACAACGCTTTTTTGCATTCCTGTCTCACTTTCTCTTAGAAACAATGATTTACATCAATCCTTTTACATAATTCTTGTTTCTCATGACATTTCTAACATTGCCCACAATTATCAACTTTCTAAGTCTTTCTGAGCAGGAGAAATCGCAAAACATAGTCATTCCTTCATTGCCGTCAAAAACAACGCTTTTTTGCATTCCTGTCTCACTTTCTCTTAGAAACAATGATTTAAATCATTCCTTTTACATAATTCTTGTTTCTCATGACATTTCTAACATTGCCCACAATTATCAACTTTCTAAGTCTTTCTGAGCAGGAGAAATTGCAAAACATAGTCATTTCTTCATTGCCGTCCAAAAACAACGCTTTTTTGCATTCCTGTCTCACTTTCTCTTAGAAACAATGATTTACATCAATCCTTTTACATAATTCTTGTTTCTCATGACATTTCTAACATTGCCCACAATTATCAACTTTCTAAGTCTTTCTGAGCAGGAGAAATCGCAAAACATAGTCATTTCTTCATTGCCGTCCAAAAACAACGCTTTTTTGCATTCCTGTCTCACTTTCTCTTAGAAACAATGATTTACATCAATCCTTTTACATAATTCTTGTTTCTCATGACATTTCTAACATTGCCCACAATTATCAACTTTCTAAGTCTTTCTGAGCACGAGAAATCGCGAAATATAGTCATTTCTTCATTGCGTCCAAAAACAACGCTTTTTTGCATTCCTGTCTCACTTTCTCTTAGAAACAATGATTTACATCAATCCTTTTACATAATTCTTGTTTCTCATGACATTTCTAACATTGCCCACAATTATCAACTTTCTAAGTCTTTCTGAGCACGAGAAATCGCGAAATATAGTCATTCCTTCATTGCCGTCCAAAAACAACGCTTTTTTGCATTTCTGTCTCACTTTCTCTTGTAAACAATGATTTACATCAATGCTTTTACATAATTCTTGTTTCTCATGACATTTCTAACATTGCCCACAATTATCGACTTTCTAAGTCTTTCTGAGCAGGAGAAATCGCAAAACATAGTCATTTCTTCATTGCCGTCCAAAAACAACGCTTTTTTGCATTCCTGTCTCACTTTCTCTTAGAAACAATGATTTATATCAATCCTTTTACATAATTCTTGTTTCTCATGACATTTCTAACATTGCCCACAATTATCAACTTTCTAAGTCTTTCTGAACAGGAGAAATTGCAAAACATAGTCATTTCTTCATTGCCGTCCAAAAACAACGCTTTTTTGCATTCCTGTCTCACTTTCTCTTAGAAACAATGATTTACATCAATCCTTTTACATAATTCTTGTTTCTCATGACATTTCTAACATTGCCCACAATTATCAACTTTCTAAGTCTTTCTGAGCAGGAGAAATCGCAAAACATAGTCATTCCTTCATTGCCGTCCAAAAACAACGCTTTTTTGCATTCCTGTCTCACTTTCTCTTAGAAACAATGAATTACATCATTCCTTTTACATAATTCTTGTTTCTCATGACATTTCTAACATTGCCCACAATTATCAACTTTCTAAGTCTTTCTGAGCAGGAGAAATCGCAAAACATAGTCATTTCTTCATTGCCGTCCAAAAACAACGCTTTTTTGCATTCCTGTCTTACTTTCTCTTAGAAACAATGATTTACATCAATCCTTTTACATAATTCTTGTTTCTCATGACATTTCTAACATTGCCCACAATTATCAACTTTCTAAGTCTTTCTGAGCACGAGAAATCGCGAAATATAGTCATTTCTTCATTGCGTCCAAAAACAACGCTTTTTTGCATTCCTGTCTCACTTTCTCTTAGAAACAATGATTTACATCAATCCTTTTACATAATTCTTGTTTCTCATGACATTTCTAACATTGCCCACAATTATCAACTTTCTAAGTCTTTCTGAGCACGAGAAATCGCGAAATATAGTCATTTCTTCATTGCCGTCCAAAAACAACGCTTTTTTGCATTTCTGTCTCACTTTCTCTTGTAAACAATGATTTACATCAATCCTTTTACATAATTCTTGTTTCTCATGACATTTCTAACATTGCCCACAATTATCAACTTTCTAAGTCTTTCTGAGCAGGAGAAATCGCAAAACATAGTCATTTCTTCATTGCCGTCCAAAAACAAAGCTTTTTTGCATTCCTGTCTCACTTTCTCTTAGAAACAATGATTTACATCAATCCTTTTACATAATTCTTGTTTCTCATGACATTTCTAACATTGCCCACAATTATCAACTTTCTAAGTCTTTCTGAGCAGGAGAAATCGCAAAACATAGTCATTCCTTCATTGCCGTCAAAAACAACGCTTTTTTGCATTCCTGTCTCACTTTCTCTTAGAAACAATGATTTAAATCATTCCTTTTACATAATTCTTGTTTCTCATGACATTTCTAACATTGCCCACAATTATCAACTTTCTAAGTCTTTCTGAGCAGGAGAAATTGCAAAACATAGTCATTTCTTCATTGCCGTCCAAAAACAACGCTTTTTTGCATTCCTGTCTCACTTTCTCTTAGAAACAATGATTTACATCAATCCTTTTACATAATTCTTGTTTCTCATGACATTTCTAACATTGCCCACAATTATCAACTTTCTAAGTCTTTCTGAGCAGGAGAAATCGCAAAACATAGTCATTTCTTCATTGCCGTCCAAAAACAACGCTTTTTTGCATTCCTGTCTCACTTTCTCTTAGAAACAATGATTTACATCAATCCTTTTACATAATTCTTGTTTCTCATGACATTTCTAACATTGCCCACAATTATCAACTTTCTAAGTCTTTCTGAGCACGAGAAATCGCGAAATATAGTCATTTCTTCATTGCGTCCAAAAACAACGCTTTTTTGCATTCCTGTCTCACTTTCTCTTAGAAACAATGATTTACATCAATCCTTTTACATAATTCTTGTTTCTCATGACATTTCTAACATTGCCCACAATTATCAACTTTCTAAGTCTTTCTGAGCACGAGAAATCGCGAAATATAGTCATTCCTTCATTGCCGTCCAAAAACAACGCTTTTTTGCATTTCTGTCTCACTTTCTCTTGTAAACAATGATTTACATCAATGCTTTTACATAATTCTTGTTTCTCATGACATTTCTAACATTGCCCACAATTATCGACTTTCTAAGTCTTTCTGAGCAGGAGAAATCGCAAAACATAGTCATTTCTTCATTGCCGTCCAAAAACAACGCTTTTTTGCATTCCTGTCTCACTTTCTCTTAGAAACAATGATTTATATCAATCCTTTTACATAATTCTTGTTTCTCATGACATTTCTAACATTGCCCACAATTATCAACTTTCTAAGTCTTTCTGAACAGGAGAAATTGCAAAACATAGTCATTTCTTCATTGCCGTCCAAAAACAACGCTTTTTTGCATTCCTGTCTCACTTTCTCTTAGAAACAATGATTTACATCAATCCTTTTACATAATTCTTGTTTCTCATGACATTTCTAACATTGCCCACAATTATCAACTTTCTAAGTCTTTCTGAGCAGGAGAAATCGCAAAACATAGTCATTCCTTCATTGCCGTCCAAAAACAACGCTTTTTTGCATTCCTGTCTCACTTTCTCTTAGAAACAATGAATTACATCATTCCTTTTACATAATTCTTGTTTCTCATGACATTTCTAACATTGCCCACAATTATCAACTTTCTAAGTCTTTCTGAGCAGGAGAAATCGCAAAACATAGTCATTTCTTCATTGCCGTCCAAAAACAACGCTTTTTTGCATTCCTGTCTTACTTTCTCTTAGAAACAATGATTTACATCAATCCTTTTACATAATTCTTGTTTCTCATGACATTTCTAACATTGCCCACAATTATCAACTTTCTAAGTCTTTCTGAGCACGAGAAATCGCGAAATATAGTCATTTCTTCATTGCGTCCAAAAACAACGCTTTTTTGCATTCCTGTCTCACTTTCTCTTAGAAACAATGATTTACATCAATCCTTTTACATAATTCTTGTTTCTCATGACATTTCTAACATTGCCCACAATTATCAACTTTCTAAGTCTTTCTGAGCACGAGAAATCGCGAAATATAGTCATTTCTTCATTGCCGTCCAAAAACAACGCTTTTTTGCATTTCTGTCTCACTTTCTCTTGTAAACAATGATTTACATCAATCCTTTTACATAATTCTTGTTTCTCATGACATTTCTAACATTGCCCACAATTATCAACTTTCTAAGTCTTTCTGAGCAGGAGAAATCGCAAAACATAGTCATTTCTTCATTGCCGTCCAAAAACAACGCTTTTTTGCATTCCTGTCTCACTTTCTCTTAGAAACAATGATTTACATCAATCCTTTTACATAATTCTTGTTTCTCATGACATTTCTAACATTGCCCACAATTATCAACTTTCTAAGTCTTTCTGAGCAGGAGAAATCGCAAAACATAGTCATTCCTTCATTGCCGTCCAAAAACAACGCTTTTTTGCATTCCTGTCTCACTTTCTCTTAGAAACAATGATTTACATCATTCCTTTTACATAATTCTTGTTTCTCATGATATTTCTAACATTGCCCACAATTATCAACTTTCTAAGTCTTTCTGAGCAGGAGAAATTGCAAAACATAGTCATTTCTTCATTGCCGTCCAAAAACAACGCTTTTTTGCATTCCTGTCTCACTTTCTCTTAGAAACAATGATTTACATCAATCCTTTTACATAATTCTTGTTTCTCATGACATTTCTAATATTGCCCACAATTATCAACTTTCTAAGTCTTTCTGAGCAGGAGAAATCGCAAAACATAGTCATTTCTTCATTGCCGTCCAAAAACAACGCTTTTTTGCATTCCTGTCTCACTTTCTCTTAGAAATAATGATTTACATCAATCCTTTTACATAATTCTTGTTTCTCATGACATTTCTAACATTGCCCACAATTATCAACTTTCTAAGTCTTTCTGAGCAGGAGAAATCGCAAAACATAGTCATTTCTTCATTGCCGTCCAAAAACAACGCTTTTTTGCATTCCTGTCTCACTTTCTCTTAGAAACAATGATTTACATCAATCCTTTTACATAATTCTTGTTTCTCATGACATTTCTAACATTGCCCACAATTATCAACTTTCTAAGTCTTTCTGAGCACGAGAAATCGCGAAATATAGTCATTTCTTCATTGCCGTCCAAAAACAACGCTTTTTTGCATTTCTGTCTCACTTTCTCTTGTAAACAATGATTTACATCAATCCTTTTACATAATTCTTGTTTCTCATGACATTTCTAACATTGCCCACAATTATAAACTTTCTAAGTCTTTCTGAGCAGGAGAAATCGCAAAACATAGTCATTTCTTCATTGCCGTCCAAAAACAACGCTTTTTTGCATTCCTGTCTCACTTTCTCTTAGAAACAATGATTAATATCAATCCTTTTACATAATTCTTGTTTCTCATGACATTTCTAACATTGCCCACAATTATCAACTTTCTAAGTCTTTCTGAACAGGAGAAATTGCAAAACATAGTCATTTCTTCATTGCCGTACAAAAACAACGCTTTTTTGCATTCCTGTCTCACTTTCTCTTGTAAACAATGATTTACATCAATCCTATTGCATAATTCTTGTTTCTCATGACATTTCTAACATTGCCCACAATTATCAACTTTCTAAGTCTTTCTGAGCACGAGAAATTGCAAAACATAGTCATTTCTTCATTGCCGTCCAAAAACAACGCTTTTTTGCATTCCTGTCTCACTTTCTCTTAGAAACAATGATTTACATCAATCCTTTTACATAATTCTTGTTTCTCATGACATTTCTAACATTGCCCACAATTATCAACTTTCTAAGTCTTTCTGAGCAGGAGAAATCGCAAAACATAGTCATTTCTTCATTGACGTCCAAAAACAACGCTTTTTTGCATTCCTGTCTCACTTTCTCTTAGAAACAATGATTTACATCAATCCTTTTACATAATTCTTGTTTCTCATGACATTTCTAACATTGCCCACAATTATCAACTTTCTAAGTCTTTCTGAGCACGAGAAATCGCGAAATATAGTCATTTCTTCATTGCCGTCCAAAAACAACGCTTTTTTGCATTTCTGTCTCACTTTCTCTTGTAAACAATGATTTACATCAATCCTTTTACATAATTCTTGTTTCTCATGACATTTCTAACATTGCCCACAATTATCAACTTTCTAAGTCTTTCTGAGCAGGAGAAATTGCAAAACATAGTCATTTCTTCATTGCCGTCCAAAAACAACGCTTTTTTGCATTTCTGTCTCACTTTCTCTTGTAAACAATGATTTACATCAATCCTTTTACATAATTCTTGTTTCTCATGACATTTCTAACATTGCCCACAATTATCAACTTTCTAAGTCTTTCTGAGCAGGAGAAATCGCAAAACATAGTCATTTCTTCATTGCCGTACAAAAACAACGCTTTTTTGCATTCCTGTCTCACTTTCTCTTAGAAACAATGATTTACATCAATCGTTTTACATAATTCTTGTTTCTCATGACATTTCTAACATTGCCCACAATTATCAACTTTCTAAGTCTTTCTGAGCAGGAGAAATCGCAAAACATAGTCATTTCTTCATTGCCGTACAAAAACAACGCTTTTTTGCATTCCTGTCTCACTTTCTCTTGTAAACAATGATTTACATCAATCCTTTTACATAATTCTTGTTTCTCATGACATTTCTAACATTGCCCACAATTATCAACTTTCTAAGTCTTTCTGAGCAGGAGAAATCGCAAAACATAGTCATCAAAACATAGTCATTTCTTCATTGCCGTCCAAAAACAACGCTTTTTTGCATTCCTGTCTCACTTTCTCTTAGAAACAATGATTTACATCAATCCTTTTACATAATTCTTGTTTCTCATGACATTTCTAATATTGCCCACAATTATCAACTTTCTAAGTCTTTCTGAGCAGGAGAAATCGCAAAACATAGTCATTTCTTCATTGCCGTCCAAAAACAACGCTTTTTTGCATCTCCTGTCTCACTTTCTCTTAGAAACAATGATTTACATCAATCCTTTTACATAATTCTTGTTTCTCATGACATTTCTAACATTGCCCACAATTATCAACTTTCTAAGTCTTTCTGAGCAGGAGAAATCGCAAAACATAGTCATTTCTTCATTGACGTCCAAAAACAACGCTTTTTTGCATTCCTGTCTCACTTTCTCTTAGAAACAATGATTTACATCAATCCTTTTACATAATTCTTGTTTCTCATGACATTTCTAACATTGCCCACAATTATCAACTTTCTAAGTCTTTCTGAGCACGAGAAATCGCGAAATATAGTCATTTCTTCATTGCCGTCCAAAAACAACGCTTTTTTGCATTTCTGTCTCACTTTCTCTTGTAAACAATGATTTACATCAATCCTTTTACATAATTCTTGTTTCTCATGACATTTCTAACATTGCCCACAATTATCAACTTTCTAAGTCTTTCTGAGCAGGAGAAATCGCAAAACATAGTCATTTCTTCATTGCCGTACAAAAACAACGCTTTTTTGCATTCCTGTCTCACTTTCTCTTAGAAACAATGATTTACATCAATCGTTTTACATAATTCTTGTTTCTCATGACATTTCTAACATTGCCCACAATTATCAACTTTCTAAGTCTTTCTGAGCAGGAGAAATCGCAAAACATAGTCATTTCTTCATTGCCGTACAAAAACAACGCTTTTTTGCATTCCTGTCTCACTTTCTCTTGTAAACAATGATTTACATCAATCCTTTTACATAATTCTTGTTTCTCATGACATTTCTAACATTGCCCACAATTATCAACTTTCTAAGTCTTTCTGAGCAGGAGAAATCGCAAAACATAGTCATCAAAACATAGTCATTTCTTCATTGCCGTCCAAAAACAACGCTTTTTTGCATTCCTGTCTCACTTTCTCTTAGAAACAATGATTTACATCAATCCTTTTACATAATTCTTGTTTCTCATGACATTTCTAATATTGCCCACAATTATCAACTTTCTAAGTCTTTCTGAGCAGGAGAAATCGCAAAACATAGTCATTTCTTCATTGCCGTCCAAATACAACGCTTTTTTGCATTCCTGTCTCACTTTCTCTTAGAAACAATGATTTACATCAATCCTTTTACATAATTCTTGTTTCTCATGACATTTCTAACATTGCCCACAATTATCAACTTTCAAAGTCTTTCTGAGCAGGAGAAATCGCAAAACATAGTCATTTCTTCATTGACGTCCAAAAACAACGCTTTTTTGCATTCCTGTCTCACTTTCTCTTAGAAACAATGATTTACATCAATCCTTTTACATAATTCTTGTTTCTCATGACATTTCTAACATTGCCCACAATTATCAACTTTCTAAGTCTTTCTGAGCACGAGAAATCGCGAAATATAGTCATTTCTTCATTGCCGTCCAAAAACAACGCTTTTTTGCATTTCTGTCTCACTTTCTCTTGTAAACAATGATTTACATCAATCCTTTTACATAATTCTTGTTTCTCATGACATTTCTAACATTGCCCACAATTATCAACTTTCTAAGTCTTTCTGAGCAGGAGAAATCGCAAAACATAGTCATTTCTTCATTGCCGTCCAAAAACAACGCTTTTTTGCATATCTGTCTCTCTTTCTCTTGTAAACAATGATTTACATCAATCCTTTTACATAATTCTTGTTTCTCATGACATTTCTAACATTGCCCACAATTATCAACTTTCTAAGTCTTTCTGAGCAGGAGAAATCGCAAAACATAGTCATTTCTTCATTGACGTCCAAAAACAACGCTTTTTTGCATTCCTGTCTCACTTTCTCTTAGAAACAATGATTTACATCAATCCTTTTACATAATTCTTGTTTCTCATGACATTTCTAACATTGCCCACAATTATCAACTTTCTAAGTCTTTCTGAGCACGAGAAATCGCGAAATATAGTCATTTCTTCATTGCCGTCCAAAAACAACGCTTTTTTGCATTCTGTCTCACTTTCTCTTAGAAACAATGATTTACATCAATCCTTTTACATAATTCTTGTTTCTCATGACATTTCTAACATTGCCCACAATTATCAACTTTCTAAGTCTTTCTGAGCAGGAGAAATCGCAAACATAGTCATTTCTTCATTGCCGTCCAAAAACAACGCTTTTTTGCATATCTGTCTCACTTTCTCTTGTAAACAATGATTTACATCAATCCTTTTACATAATTCTTGTTTCTCATGACATTTCTAACATTGCCCACAATTATCAACTTTCTAAGTCTTTCTGAGCACGGAGAAATCGCAAAACATAGTCATTTCTTCATTGCGTCCAAAAACAACGCTTTTTTGCATTCCTGTCTCACTTTCTCTTAGAAACAATGATTTACATCAATCCTTTTACATAATTCTTGTTTCTCATGACATTTCTAACATTGCCCACAATTATCAACTTTCTAAGTCTTTCTGAGCAGGAGAAATCGCAAAACATAGTCATTTCTTCATTGCCGTCCAAAAACAACGCTTTTTTGCATTCCTGTCTA
>NW_027447912.1:0-83264 GCF_038048845.1 Mixophyes fleayi | reverse complement strand
TTTGGACGGCAATGAAGAAATGACTATGTTTTGCGATTTCTCCTGCTCAGAAAGACTTAGAAAGTTGATAATTGTGGGCAATGTTAGAAATGTCATGAGAAACAAGAATTATGTAAAAGAATTGATGTAAGTCATTGTTTCCAAGAGAAAGGGAGACAGGAGTGTAAAAAAGCGTTGTTTTTGGACGGCAATGAAGAAATGACTATGTTTTGCGATTTCTCCTGCTCAGAAAGACTTAGAAAGTTGATAATTGTGGGCAATGTTAGAACTGTCATGAGAAACAAGAATTATGTAAAAGAATTGATGTAAGTCATTGTTTCCAAGAGAAAGGGAGACCGGAGTGTAAAAAAGCCTTGTTTTTGGACGGCAATGAAGAAATGACTGTTTTGCGATTTCTCCTGCTCAGAAAGACTTAGAAAGTTGATAATTGTGGGCAATGTTAGAACTGTCATGAGAAACAAGAATTATGTAAAAGAATTGATGTAAGTCATTGTTTCCAAGAGAAAGGGAGACAGGAGTGTAAAAAAGCGATTGTTTTTGGACGCAATGAAGAAATGACTGTTTTGCGATTTCTCTGCTCAGAAAGACTTAGAAAGTTGATAACTGTGGGCAATGTTAGAAATGTCATGAGAAACAAGAATTATGTAAAAGAATTGATGTAAGTTATTGTTTCCAAGAGAAAGGGAGACAGGAGTGTAAAAAAGCGTTGTTTTTGGACGGCAATGAAGAAATGACTATGTTTTGCGATTTCTCCTGCTCAGAAAGACTTAGAAAGTTGATATTTGTGGGCAATGTTAGAAATGTCAGGAGAAACAAGGATTATGTAAAAGGATTGATGTAAGTCATTGTTTCCAAGAGAAAGGGAGACAGGAGTGTAAAAAAGCGTTGTTTTTGGACTGCAATGAAGAAATGACTATGTTTTGCGATTTCTCCTGCTCAGAAAGACTTAGAAAGTTGATATTTGTGGGCAATGTTAGAAATGACAGGATAAACAAGAATTATGTAAAAGGATTGATGTAAGTCATTGTTTCCAAGAGAAAGGGAGACAGGAGTGTAAAAAAGCGTTGTTTTTGGACGGCAATGAAGAAATTACTATGTTTTGCGATTTCTCCTGCTTAGAAAGACTTAGAAAGTTGATAATTGTGGGCAATGTTAGAAATGTCATGAGAAACAAGAATTATGTAAAAGGGTTGATGTAAGTCATTGTTTCCAAGAGAAAGGGAGACAGGAGTGTAAAAAAGCGTTGTTTTTGGACTGCAATGAAGAAATGACTATGTTTTCCGATTTCTCCTGCTCAGAAAGACTTAGAAAGTTAATAATTGTGGGCAATGTTAGAAATGTCAGGAGAAACAAGAATTATGTAAAAGGATTGATGTAAGTCATTGTTTCCAAGAGAAAGGGAGACTGGAGTGTAAAAAAGCGTTGTTTTTGGACTGCAATGAAGAAATGACTATGTTTTGCGATTTCTCCTGCTCAGAAAGACTTAGAAAGTTAATAATTGTGGGCAATGTTAGAAATGTCAGGAGAAACAAGAATTATGTAAAAGGATTGATGTAAGTCATTGTTTCCAAGAGAAAGGGAGACAGGAGTGTAAAAAAGCGTTGTTTTTGGACGGCAATGAAGAAATGTCTATGTTTTGCGATTTCTCCTGCTCAGAAAGACTTAGAAAGTTGATAATTGTGGGCAATGTTAGAAATGTCATGAGAAACAAGAATTATGTAAAAGGATTGATGTAAGTCATTGTTTCCAAGAGAAAGGGAGACAGGAGTGTAAAAAAGCGTTGTTTTTGGACTGCAATGAAGAAATGACTATGTTTTGCGATTTCTCCTGCTCAGAAAGACTTAGAAAGTTAATAATTGTGGGCAATGTTAGAAATGTCAGGAGAAACAAGAATTATGTAAAAGGATTGATGTAAGTCATTGTTTCCAAGAGAAAGGGAGACAGGAGTGTAAAAAAGCATTGTTTTTGGACGGCAATGAAGAAATGACTATGTTTTGCGATTTCTCCTGCTCAGAAAGACTTAGAAAGTTGATAATTGTGGGCAATGTTAGAAATGTCATGAGAAACAAGAATTATGTAAAAGGATTGATGTAAGTCATTGTTTCCAAGAGAAAGGGAGACAGGAGTGTAAAAAAGCGTTGTTTTTGGACGGCAATGAAGAAATGACTATGTTTTGCGATTTCTCCTGCTCAGAAAGACTTAGAAAGTTGATAATTGTGGGCAATGTTAGAAATGTCATGAGAAACAAGAATTATGTAAAAGGATTGATGTAAGTCATTGTTTCCAAGAGAAAGGGAGACAGGAGTGTAAAAAAGCGTTGTTTTTGGACTGCAATGAAGAAATGACTATGTTTTGCGATTTCTCCTGCTCAGAAAGACTTAGAAAGTTAATAATTGTGGGGCAATGTTAGAAATGTGAGGAGAAACAAGAATTATGTAAAAGGATTGATGTAAGTCATTGTTTCCAAGAGAAAGGGAGACTGGAGTGTAAAAAAGCATTGTTTTTGGACTGCAATGAAGAAATGACTATGTTTTGCGATTTCTCCTGCTCAGTAAGACTTAGAAAGTTAATAATTGTGGGCAATGTTAGAAATGTCAGGAGAAACAAGAATTATGTAAAAGGATTGATGTAAGTCATTGTTTCCAAGAGAAAGGGAGACAGGAGTGTAAAAAAGCGTTGTTTTTGGACGGCAATGAAGAAATGACTATATTTTGCGATTTCTCCTGCTCAGAAAGACTTAGAAAGTTGATAATTGTGGGCAATGTTAGAAATGTCATGAGAAACAAGAATTATGTAAAAGAATTGATGTAAGTCATTGTTTCCAGGAGAAAGGGAGACAGGAGTGTAAAAAAGCGTTGTTTTTGGACGGCAATGAAGAAATGACTATATTTTGCGATTTCTCCTGCTCAGAAAGACTTAGAAAGTTGATAATTGTGGGCAATGTTAGAAATGTCATGAGAAACAAGAATTATGTAAAAGGATTGATGTAAGTCATTGTTTCCAAGAGAAAGGGAGACTGGAGTGTAAAAAAGCATTGTTTTTAGACGGCAATGAATAAATGACTGTTTTGCGATTTCTCTTGCTCAGAAAGACTTAGAAAGTTGATAACTGTGGGCAATGTTAGAAATGTCATGAGAAACAAGAATTATGTAAAAGGATTGATGTAAGTTATTGTTTCCAAGAGAAAGGGAGACTGGAGTGTAAAAAAGCGTTGTTTTTGGACTGCAATGAAGAAATGACTATGTTTTGCGATTTCTCCTGCTCAGAAAGACTTAGAAAGTTGATAATTGTGGACAATGTTAGAAATGTCATGAGAAACAAGAATTATGTAAAAGGATTGATGTAAGTCATTGTTTCCAGGAGAAAGGGAGACTGGAGTGTAAAAAAGCGTTGTTTTTGGACTGCAATGAAGAAATGACTATGTTTTGCGATTTCTCCTGCTCAGAAAGACTTAGAAAGTTAATAATTGTGGGCAATGTTAGAAATGTCATGAGAAACAAGAATTATGTAAAAGGATTGATGTAAGTCATTGTTTCCAAGAGAAAGGGAGACTGGAGTGTAAAAAAGCATTGTTTTTGGATGGCAATAAATAAATGACTGTTTTGCGATTTCTCTTGCTCAGAAAGACTTAGAAAGTTGATAACTGTGGGCAATGTTAGAAATGTCATGAGAAACAAGAATTATGTAAAAGGATTGATGTAAGTTATTGTTTCCAAGAGAAAGGGAGACTGGAGTGTAAAAAAGCGTTGTTTTTGGACTGCAATGAAGAAATGACTATGTTTTGCGATTTCTCCTGCTCAGAAAGACTTAGAAAGTTGATATTTGTGGGCAATGTTAGAAATGTCAGGAGAAACAAGGATTATGTAAAAGGATTGATGTAAGTCATTGTTTCCAAGAGAAAGGGAGACAGGAGTGTAAAAAAGCGTTGTTTTTGGACTGCAATGAAGAAATGACTATGTTTTGCGATTTCTCCTGCTCAGAAAGACTTAGAAAGTTGATATTTGTGGGCAATGTTAGAAATGACAGGATAAACAAGAATTATGTAAAAGGATTGATGTAAGTCATTGTTTCCAAGAGAAAGGGAGACAGGAGTGTAAAAAAGCGTTGTTTTTGGACGGCAATGAAGAAATTACTATGTTTTGCGATTTCTCCTGCTTAGAAAGACTTAGAAAGTTGATAATTGTGGGCAATGTTAGAAATGTCATGAGAAACAAGAATTATGTAAAAGGGTTGATGTAAGTCATTGTTTCCAAGAGAAAGGGAGACAGGAGTGTAAAAAAGCGTTGTTTTTGGACTGCAATGAAGAAATGACTATGTTTTCCGATTTCTCCTGCTCAGAAAGACTTAGAAAGTTAATAATTGTGGGCAATGTTAGAAATGTCAGGAGAAACAAGAATTATGTAAAAGGATTGATGTAAGTCATTGTTTCCAAGAGAAAGGGAGACTGGAGTGTAAAAAAGCGTTGTTTTTGGACTGCAATGAAGAAATGACTATGTTTTGCGATTTCTCCTGCTCAGAAAGACTTAGAAAGTTAATAATTGTGGGCAATGTTAGAAATGTCAGGAGAAACAAGAATTATGTAAAAGGATTGATGTAAGTCATTGTTTCCAAGAGAAAGGGAGACAGGAGAGTAAAAAAGCGTTGTTTTTGGACGGCAATGAAGAAATGACTATGTTTTGCGATTTCTCCTGCTCAGAAAGACTTAGAAAGTTGATAATTGTGGACAATGTTAGAAATGTCATGAGAAACAAGAATTATGTAAAAGGATTGATGTAAGTCATTGTTTCCAAGAGAAAGGGAGACAGGAGTGTAAAAAAGCATTGTTTTTGGACGGCAATGAATAAATGACAGTTTTGCGATTTCTCTTGCTCAGAAAGACTTAGAAAGTTGATAATTGTGGGCAATGTTAGAAATGTCATGAGAAACAAGAATTATGTAAAAGGATTGATGTAAGTCATTGTTTCCAAGAGAAAGGGAGACAGGAGTGTAAAAAAGCGTTGTTTTTGGACTGCAATGAAGAAATGACTATGTTTTGCGATTTCTCCTGCTCAGAAAGACTTAGAAAGTTAATAATTGTGGGCAATGTTAGAAATGTCAGGAGAAACAAGAATTATGTAAAAGGATTGATGTAAGTCATTGTTTCCAAGAGAAAGGGAGACTGGAGTGTAAAAAAGCGTTGTTTTTGGACTGCAATGAAGAAATGACTATGTTTTGCGATTTCTCCTGCTCAGAAAGACTTAGAAAGTTGATAATTGTGGGCAATGTTAGAAATGTCATGAGAAACAAGAATTATGTAAAAGGATTGATGTAAGTCATTGTTTCCAGGAGAAAGGGAGACAGGAGTGTAAAAAAGCGTTGTTTTTGGACGGCAATGAAGAAATGACTATATTTTGCGATTTCTCCTGCTCAGAAAGACTTAGAAAGTTGATAATTGTGGGCAATGTTAGAAATGTCAGGAGAAACAAGAATTATGTAAAAGGATTGATGTAAGTCATTGTTTCCAGGAGAAAGGGAGACAGGAGTGTAAAAAAGCGTTGTTTTTGGACGGCAATGAAGAAATGACTATATTTTGCGATTTCTCCTGCTCAGAAAGACTTAGAAAGTTGATAATTGTGGGCAATGTTAGAAATGTCATGAGAAACAAGAATTATGTAAAAGGATTGATGTAAGTCATTGTTTCCAGGAGAAAGGGAGACAGGAGTGTAAAAAAGCGTTGTTTTTGGACGGCAATGAAGAAATGACTATATTTTGCGATTTCTCCTGCTCAGAAAGACTTAGAAAGTTGATAATTGTGGACAATGTTAGAAATGTCATGAGAAACAAGAATTATGTAAAAGGATTGATGTAAGTCATTGTTTCCAGGAGAAAGGGAGACAGGAGTGTAAAAAAGCATTGTTTTTGGACGGCAATGAAGAAATGACTATATTTTGCGATTTCTCCTGCTCAGAAAGACTTAGAAAGTTGATAATTGTGGGCAATGTTAGAAATGTCATGAGAAACAAGAATTATGTAAAAGGATTGATGTAAGTCATTGTTTCCAGGAGAAAGGGAGACAGGAGTGTAAAAAAGCGTTGTTTTTGGATGGCAATGAAGAAATGACTATATTTTGCGATTTCTCCTGCTCAGAAAGACTTAGAAAGTTGATAATTATGGGCAATGTTAGAAATGTCATGAGAAACAAGAATTATATAAAAGGATTGATGTAAGTCATTGTTTCCAAGAGAAAGGGAGACTGGAGTGTAAAAAAGCGTTGTTTTTGGACTGCAATGAAGAAATGACTATGTTTTGCGATTTCTCCTGCTCAGAAAGACTTAGAAAGTTGATAATTGTGGGCAATGTTAGAAATGTCATGAGAAACAAGAATTATGTAAAAGGATTGATGTAAGTCATTGTTTCCAGGAGAAAGGGAGACAGGAGTGTAAAAAAGCATTGTTTTTGGACGGCAATGAAGAAATGACTATATTTTGCGATTTCTCCTGCTCAGAAAGACTTAGAAAGTTGATAATTGTGGGCAATGTTAGAAATGTCATGAGAAACAAGAATTATGTAAAAGGATTGATGTAAGTCATTGTTTCCAAGAGAAAGGGAGACAGGAGTGTAAAAAAGCGTTGTTTTTGGACGGCAATGTAGAAATGACTATGTTTTGCGATTTCTCCTGCTCAGAAAGACTTAGAAAGTTGATAATTGTGGACAATGTTAGAAATGTCATGAGAAACAAGAATTATGTAAAAGGATTGATGTAAGTCATTGTTTCCAAGAGAAAGGGAGACTGGAGTGTAAAAAAGCGTTGTTTTTGGACTGCAATGAAGAAATGACTATATTTTGCGATTTCTCCTGCTCAGAAAGACTTAGAAAGTTGATAATTGTGGGCAATGTTAGAAATGTCAGGAGAAACAAGAATTATGTAAAAGGATTGATGTAAGTCATTGTTTCCAGGAGAAAGGGAGACAGGAGTGTAAAAAAGCGTTGTTTTTGGACGGCAATGAAGAAATGACTATATTTTGCGATTTCTCCTGCTCAGAAAGACTTAGAAAGTTGATAATTGTGGACAATGTTAGAAATGTCATGAGAAACAAGAATTATGTAAAAGGATTGATGTAAGTCATTGTTTCCAAGAGAAAGGGAGACTGGAGTGTAAAAAAGCGTTGTTTTTGGACTGCAATGAAGAAATGACTATGTTTTGCGATTTCTCCTGCTCAGAAAGACTTAGAAAGTTGATAATTGTGGGCAATGTTAGAAATGTCATGAGAAACAAGAATTATGTAAAAGGATTGATGTAAGTCATTGTTTCCAGGAGAAAGGGAGACAGGAGTGTAAAAAAGCATTGTTTTTGGACGGCAATGAAGAAATGACTATATTTTGCGATTTCTCCTGCTCAGAAAGACTTAGAAAGTTGATAATTGTGGGCAATGTTAGAAATGTCATGAGAAACAAGAATTATGTAAAAGGATTGATGTAAGTCATTGTTTCCAGGAGAAAGGGAGACAGGAGTGTAAAAAAGCTTTGTTTTTGGACGGCAATGAAGAAATGACTATATTTTGCGATTTCTCCTGCTCAGAAAGACTTAGAAAGTTGATAATTGTGGGCAATGTTAGAAATGTCATGAGAAACAAGAATTATGTAAAAGGATTGATGTAAGTCATTGTTTCCAAGAGAAAGGGAGACTGGAGTGTAAAAAAGCATTGTTTTTGGACTGCAATGAATAAATGACTGTTTTGCGATTTCTCTTGCTCAGAAAGACTTAGAAAGTTGATAACTGTGGGCAATGTTAGAAATGTCATGAGAAACAAGAATTATGTAAAAGGATTGATGTAAGTCATTGTTTCCAAGAGAAAGGGAGACTGGAGTGTAAAAAAGCATTGTTTTTGGACGGCAATGAAGAAATGACTGTTTTGCGATTTCTCTTGCTCAGAAAGACTTAGAAAGTTGATAATTGTGGGCAATGTTAGAAATGTCATGAGAAACAAGAATTATGTAAAAGGATTGATGTAAGTCATTGTTTCCAGGAGAAAGGGAGACAGGAGTTTAAAAAAGCGTTGTTTTTGGACGGCAATGAAGAAATTACTATATTTTGCGATTTCTCCTGCTCAGAAAGACCTAGAAAGTTGATAATTGTGGGCAATGTTAGAAATGTCAGGAGAAACAAGAATTATGTAAAAGGATTGATGTAAGTCATTGTTTCCAAGAGAAAGGGAGACTGGAGTGTAAAAAAGCGTTGTTTTTGGACTGCAATGAAGAAATGACTATGTTTTGCGATTTCTCCTGCTCAGAAAGACTTAGAAAGTTGATAATTGTGGACAATGTTAGAAATGTCATGAGAAACAAGAATTATGTAAAAGGATTGATGTAAGTCATTGTTTCCAAGAGAAAGGGAGACAGGAGTGTAAAAAAGCGTTGTTTTTGGACGGCAATGAAGAAATGACTATATTTTGCGGTTTCTCCTGCTCAGAAAGACTTAGAAAGTTGATAATTGTGGGCAATGTTAGAAATGTCAGGAGAAACAAGAATTATGTAAAAGGATTGATGTAAGTCATTGTTTCCAAGAGAAATGGAGACAGGAGTGTAAAAAAGCGTTGTTTTTGGACTGCAATGAAGAAATGACTATGTTCTGCGATTTCTCCTGCTCAAAAAGACTTAGGAAGTTGATAATTGTGGGCAATGTTAGAAATGTCAGGAGAAACAAGAATTATGTAAAAGGATTGATGTAAGTCATTGTTTCCAAGAGAAAGGGAGACTGGAGTGTAAAAAAGCATTGTTTTTGGACGGCAATGAATAAATGACTGTTTTGCGATTTCTCTTGCTCAGAAAGACTTAGAAAGTTGATAATTGTGGGCAATGTTAGAAATGTCATGAGAAACAAGAATTATGGAAAAGCATTGATGTAAGTCATTGTTTACAGGAGAAAGGGAGACAGGAGTGTAAAAAAGCGTTGTTTTTGGACGGCAATGAAGAATTGACTATATTTTGCGATTTCTCCTGCTCAGAAAGACTTAGAAAGTTGATAATTGTGGGCAATGTTAGAAATGTCATGAGAAACAAGAATTATGTAAAAGGATTGATGTAAGTCATTGTTTCCAGGAGAAAGGGAGACAGGAGTGTAAAAAAGCGTTGTTTTTGGACGGCAATGAAGAAATGACTATATTTTGCGATTTCTCCTGCTCAGAAAGACTTAGAAAGTTGATAATTGTGGGCAATGTTAGAAATGTCATGAGAAACAAGAATTATGTAAAAGGATTGATGTAAGTCATTGTTTCCAGGAGAAAGGGAGATTGGAGTGTAAAAAAGCGTTGTTTTTGGACTGCAATGAAGAAATGACTATGTTTTGCGATTTCTCCTGCTCAGAAAGACTTAGAAAGTTGATATTTGTGGGCAATGTTAGAAATGTCAGGAGAAACAAGAATTATGTAAAAGGATTGATGTAAGTCATTGTTTCCAAGAGAAAGGGAGACAGGAGTGTAAAAAAGCGTTGTTTTTGGACTGCAATGAAGAAATGACTATATTTTGCGATTTCTCTTGCTCAGAAAGAATTAGAAAGTTGATAATTGTGGGCAATGTTAGAAATGTCAGGAGAAATAAGAATTATGTAAAAGGATTAATGTAAGTCATTGTTTCCAAGAGAAAGGGAGACTGGAGTGTAAAAAAGCGTTGTTTTTGGACTGCAATGAAGAAATGACTATGTTTTGCGATTTCTCCTGCTCAGAAAGACTTAGAAAGTTGATAATTGTGGGCAATGTTAGAAATGTCAGGAGAAACAAGAATTATGTAAAAGGATTGATGTAATTCATTGTTTCCAAGAGAAAGGGAGACTGGAGTGTAAAAAAGCGTTGTTTTTGGACTGCAATGAAGAAATGACTATGTTTTGCGATTTCTCCTGCTCAGAAAGACTTAGAAAGTTAATAATTGTGGGCAATGTTAGAAATGTCAGGAGAAACAAGAATTATGTAAAAGGATTGATGTAAGTCATTGTTTCCATAAGAAAGGGAGACAGGAGTGTAAAAAAGCTTTGTTTTTGGACGGCAATGAAGAAATGACTATGTTTTGCGATTTCTCCTGCTCAGAAAGACTTAGAAAGTTGATAATTGTGGACAATGTTAGAAATGTCATGAGAAACAAGAATTATGTAAAAGGATTGATGTAAGTAATTGTTTCTAAGAGAAAGGGAGACTGGAGTGTAAAAAAGCGTTGTTTTGGACTGCAATGAAGAAATGACTATGTTTTGCGATTTCTCCTGCTCAGAAAGACTTAGAAAGTTGATAATTGTGGGCAATGTTAGAAATGTCATGAGAAACAAGAATTATGTAAAAGGATTGATGTAAGTCATTGTTTCCAAGAGAAAGTGAGACTGGAGTGTAAAAAAGCGTTGTTTTTGGACAGCAATGAAGAAATGACTATGTTCTGCGATTTCTCCTGCTCAAAAAGACTTAGAAAGTTGATAATTGTGGGCAATGTTAGAAATGTCAGGAGAAACAAGAATTATGTAAAAGTATTGATGTAAGTCATTGTTTCCAAGAGAAAGGGAGACAGGAGTGTAAAAAAGCGTTGTTTTTGGACGGCAATGAAGAAATGACTATGTTTTGCGATTTCTCCTGCTCAGAAAGACTTAGAAAGTTGATAATTGTGGACAATGTTAGAAATGTCATGAGAAACAAGAATTATGGAAAAGGATTGATGTAAGTCATTGTTTCCAAGAGAAAGGGAGACAGGAGTGTAAAAAAGCGTTGTTTTTGGACTGCAATGAAGAAATGACTATGTTCTGCGATTTCTCCTGCTCAAAAAGACTTAGGAAGTTGATAATTGTGGGCAATGTTAGAAATGTCAGGAGAAACAAGAATTATGTAAAAGGATTGATGTAAGTCATTGTTTCCAAGAGAAAGGGAGACAGGAGTGTAAAAAAGTGTTGTTTTTGGACGGCAATGAAGAAATGACTATGTTTTGCGATTTCTCCTGCTCAGAAAGACTTAGAAAGTTGATAATTGTGGGCAATGTTAGAAATGTCATGAGAAACAAGAATTATGTAAAAGGATTGATGTAAGTCATTGTTTCCAGGAGAAAGGGAGACAGGAGTGTAAAAAAGCGTTGTTTTTGGACGGCAATGAAGAAATGACTATATTTTGCGGTTTCTCCTGCTCAGAAAGACTTAGAAAGTTGATAATAGTGGGCAATGTTAGAAATGTCAGGAGAAACAAGAATTATGTAAAAGGATTGATGTAAGTCATTGTTTCCAAGAGAAAGGGAGACTGGAGTGTAAAAAAGCGTTGTTTTTGGACTGCAATGAAGAAATGACTATGTTTTGCGATTTCTCCTGCTCAGAAAGACTTAGAAAGTTGATAATTGTGGACAATGTTAGAAATGTCATGAGAAACAAGAATTATGTAAAAGGATTGATGTAAGTCATTGTTTCCAAGAGAAAGGGAGACTGGAGTGTAAAAAAGCGTTGTTTTTGGACTGCAATGAAGAAATGACTATGTTTTGCGATTTCTCCTGCTCAGAAAGACTTAGAAAGTTGATATTTGTGGGCAATGTTAGAAATGTCAGGAGAAACAAGAATTATGTAAAAGGATTGATGTAAGTCATTGTTTCCAGGAGAAAGGGAGACTGGAGTGTAAAAAAGCATTGTTTTTGGACGGCAATGAATAAATGACTGTTTTGCGATTTCTCTTGCTCAGAAAGACTTAGAAAGTTGATAATTGTGGGCAATGTTAGAAATGTCATGAGAAACAAGAATTATGTAAAAGGATTGATGTAAGTCATTGTTTCCAGGAGAAGGGGAGACAGGAGTGTAAAAAAGCGTTGTTTTTGGACGGCAATGAAGAAATTACTATATTTTGCGATTTCTACTGCTCAGAAAGACTTAGAAAGTTGATAATTGTGGGCAATGTTAGAAATGTCATGAGAAACAAGAATTATGTAAAAGGATTGATGTAAGTCATTGTTTCCAGGAGAAAGGGAGACAGGAGTGTAAAAAAGCGTTGTTTTTGGACGGCAATGAAGAAATGACTATATTTTGCGATTTCTCCTGCTCAGAAAGACTTAGAAAGTTGATAATTGTGGGCAATGTTAGAAATGTCAGGAGAAACAAGAATTACGTAAAAGGATTGATGTAAGTCATTGTTTCCAAGAGAAAGGGAGACTGGAGTGTAAAAAAGCGTTGTTTTTGGACTGCAATGAAGAAATGACTATGTTTTGCGATTTCTCCTGCTCAGAAAGACTTAGAAAGTTGATAATTGTGGACAATGTTAGAAATGTCATGAGAAACAAGAATTATGTAAAAGGATTGATGTAAGTCATTGTTTCCAGGAGAAAGGGAGACAGGAGTGTAAAAAAGCGTTGTTTTTGGACGGCAATGAAGAAATGACTATATTTTGCGATTTCTCCTGCTCAGAAAGACTTAGAAAGTTGATAATTGTGGGCAATGTTAGAAATGTCAGGAGAAACAAGAATTATGTAAAAGGATTGATGTAAGTCATTGTTTCCAAGAGAAAGGGAGACTGGAGTGTAAAAAAGCGTTGTTTTTGGACGGCAATGAAGAAATGACTATGTTTTGCGATTTCTCCTGCTCAGAAAGACTTAGAAAGTTGATAATTGTGGACAATGTTAGAAATGTCATGAGAAACAAGAATTATGTAAAAGGATTGATGTAAGTCATTGTTTCCAAGAGAAAGGGAGACTGGAGTGTAAAAAAGCGTTGTTTTTGGACTGCAATGAAGAAATGACTATGTTTTGCGATTTCTCCTGCTCAGAAAGTCTTAGAAAGTTGATATTTGTGGGCAATGTTAGAAATGTCATGAGAAACAAGAATTATGTAAAAGGATTGATGTAAGTCATTGTTTCCAGGAGAAAGGGAGACAGGAGTGTAAAAAAGCGTTGTTTTTGGACGGCAATGAAGAAATTACTATATTTTGCGATTTCTCCTGCTCAGAAAGACTTAGAAAGTTGATAATTGTGGGCAATGTTAGAAATGTCAGGAGAAACAAGAATTATGTAAAAGGATTGATGTAAGTCATTGTTTCCAAGAGAAAGGGAGACTGGAGTGTAAAAAAGCGTTGTTTTTGGACTGCAATGAAGAAATGACTATGTTTTGCGATTTCTCCTGCTCAGAAAGACTTAGAAAGTTGATAATTGTGGACAATGTTAGAAATGTCATGAGAAACAAGAATTATGTAAAAGGATTGATGTAAGTCATTGTTTCCAAGAGAAAGGGAGACTGGAGTGTAAAAAAGCGTTGTTTTTGGACTGCAATGAAGAAATGACTATGTTTTGCGATTTCTCCTGCTCAGAAAGACTTAGAAAGTTGATATTTGTGGGCAATGTTAGAAATGTCATGAGAAACAAGAATTATGTAAAAGGATTGATGTAAGTCATTGTTTCCAGGAGAAGGGGAGACAGGAGTGTAAAAAAGCGTTGTTTTTGGACGGCAATGAAGAAATTACTATTTTTTGCGATTTCTCCTGCTCAGAAAGACTTAGAAAGTTGATAATTGTGGGCAATGTTAGAAATGTCAGGAGAAACAAGAATTATGTAAAAGGATTGATGTAAGTCATTGTTTCCAAGAGAAAGGGAGACTGGAGTGTAAAAAAGCGTTGTTTTTGGACTGCAATGAAGAAATGACTATGTTTTGCGATTTCTCCTGCTCAGAAAGACTTAGAAAGTTGATAATTGTGGACAATGTTAGAAATGTCATGAGAAACAAGAATTATGTAAAAGGATTGATGTAAGTCATTGTTTCCAGGAGAAAGGGAGACAGGAGTGTAAAAAAGCGTTGTTTTTGGACGGCAATGAAGAAATGACTATATTTTGCGATTTCTCCTGCTCAGAAAGACTTAGAAAGTTGATAATTGTGGGCAATGTTAGAAATGTCAGGAGAAACAAGAATTATGTAAAAGGATTGATGTAAGTCATTGTTTCCAAGAGAAAGGGAGACTGGAGTGTAAAAAAGCGTTGTTTTTGGACTGCAATGAAGAAATGACTATGTTTTGCGATTTCTCCTGCTCAGAAAGACTTAGAAAGTTGATAATTGTGGACAATGTTAGAAATGTCATGAGAAACAAGAATTATGTAAAAGGATTGATGTAAGTCATTGTTTCCAAGAGAAAGGGAGACTGGAGTGTAAAAAAGCGTTGTTTTTGGACTGCAATGAAGAAATGACTATGTTTTGCGATTTCTCCTGCTCAGAAAGACTTAGAAAGTTGATATTTGTGGGCAATGTTAGAAATGTCATGAGAAACAAGAATTATGTAAAAGGATTGATGTAAGTCATTGTTTCCAGGAGAAGGGGAGACAGGAGTGTAAAAAAGCGTTGTTTTTGGACGGCAATGAAGAAATTACTATATTTTGCGATTTCTCCTGCTCAGAAAGACTTAGAAAGTTGATAATTGTGGGCAATGTTAGAAATGTCAGGAGAAACAAGAATTATGTAAAAGGATTGATGTAAGTCATTGTTTCCAAGAGAAAGGGAGACTGGAGTGTAAAAAAGCGTTGTTTTTGGACTGCAATGAAGAAATGACTATGTTTTGCGATTTCTCCTGCTCAGAAAGACTTAGAAAGTTGATAATTGTGGACAATGTTAGAAATGTCATGAGAAACAAGAATTATGTAAAAGGATTGATGTAAGTCATTGTTTCCAGGAGAAAGGGAGACAGGAGTGTAAAAAAGCGTTGTTTTTGGACGGCAATGAAGAAATGACTATATTTTGCGATTTCTCCTGCTCAGAAAGACTTAGAAAGTTGATAATTGTGGGCAATGTTAGAAATGTCAGGAGAAACAAGAATTATGTAAAAGGATTGATGTAAGTCATTGTTTCCAAGAGAAAGGGAGACTGGAGTGTAAAAAAGCGTTGTTTTTGGACTGCAATGAAGAAATGACTATGTTTTGCGATTTCTCCTGCTCAGAAAGACTTAGAAAGTTGATATTTGTGGGCAATGTTAGAAATGTCATGAGAAACAAGAATTATGTAAAAGGATTGATGTAAGTCATTGTTTCCAGGAGAAGGGGAGACAGGAGTGTAAAAAAGCGTTGTTTTTGGACGGCAATGAAGAAATTACTATATTTTGCGATTTCTCCTGCTCAGAAAGACTTAGAAAGTTGATAATTGTGGGCAATGTTAGAAATGTCATGATAAACAAGAATTATGTAAAAGGATTGATGTAAGTCATTGTTTCCAGGAGAAAGGGAGACAGGAGTGTAAAAAAGCGTTGTTTTTGGACGGCAATGAAGAAATGACTATATTTTGCGGTTTCTCCTGCTCAGAAAGACTTAGAAAGTTGATAATTGTGGGCAATGTTAGAAATGTCAGGAGAAACAAGAATTATGTAAAAGGATTGATGTAAGTCATTGTTTCCAAGAGAAAGGGAGACTGGAGTGTAAAAAAGCGTTGTTTTTGGACTGCAATGAAGAAATGACTATGTTTTGCGATTTCTCCTGCTCAGAAAGACTTAGAAAGTTGATAATTGTGGACAATGTTAGAAATGTCATGAGAAACAAGAATTATGTAAAAGGATTGATGTAAGTCATTGTTTCCAGGAGAAAGGGAGACAGGAGTGTAAAAAAGCGTTGTTTTTGGACGGCAATGAAGAAATGACTATATTTTGCGATTTCTCCTGCTCAGAAAGACTTAGAAAGTTGATAATTGTGGGCAATGTTAGAAATGTCAGGAGAAACAAGAATTATGTAAAAGGATTGATGTAAGTCATTGTTTCCAAGAGAAAGGGAGACTGGAGTGTAAAAAAGCGTTGTTTTTGGACTGCAATGAAGAAATGACTATGTTTTGCGATTTCTCCTGCTCAGAAAGACTTAGAAAGTTGATATTTGTGGGCAATGTTAGAAATGTCATGAGAAACAAGAATTATGTAAAAGGATTGATGTAAGTCATTGTTTCCAGGAGAAGGGGAGACAGGAGTGTAAAAAAGCGTTGTTTTTGGACGGCAATGAAGAAATTACTATATTTTGCGATTTCTCCTGCTCAGAAAGACTTAGAAAGTTGATAATTGTGGGAAATGTTAGAAATGTCATGATAAACAAGAATTATGTAAAAGGATTGATGTAAGTCATTGTTTCCAGGAGAAAGGGAGACAGGAGTGTAAAAAAGCGTTGTTTTTGGACGGCAATGAAGAAATGACTATATTTTGCGGTTTCTCCTGCTCAGAAAGACTTAGAAAGTTGATAATTGTGGGCAATGTTAGAAATGTCAGGAGAAACAAGAATTATGTAAAAGGATTGATGTAAGTCATTGTTTCCAAGAGAAATGGAGACAGGAGTGTAAAAAAGCATTGTTTTTGGACTGCAATGAAGAAATGACTATGTTCTGCGATTTCTCCTGCTCAAAAAGACTTAGAAAGTTGATAATTGTGGGCAATGTTAGAAATGTCAGGAGAAACAAGAATTATGTAAAAGTATTGATGTAAGTCATTGTTTCCAAGAGAAAGGGAGACAGGAGTGTAAAAAAGTGTTGTTTTTGGACGGCAATGAAGAAATGACTATGTTTTGCGATTTCTCCTGCTCAGAAA
Organism: Mixophyes fleayi; assembly: GCF_038048845.1. Lineage (NCBI taxonomy): Eukaryota > Metazoa > Chordata > Amphibia > Anura > Limnodynastidae > Mixophyes > Mixophyes fleayi. The sequence continues at coordinate 66,762 of NW_027447912.1, read as the reverse complement.
GACTTAGAAAGTTGATAATTGTGGGCAATGTTAGAAATGTCATGAGAAACAAGAATTATGTAAAAGGATTGATGTAAGTCATTGTTTCCAGGAGAAAGGGAGACAGGAGTGTAAAAAAGCGTTGTTTTTGGACGGCAATGAAGAAATGACTATATTTTGCGGTTTCTCCTGCTCAGAAAGACTTAGAAAGTTGATAATTGTGGGCAATGTTAGAAATGTCAGGAGAAACAAGAATTATGTAAAAGGATTGATGTAAGTCATTGTTTCCAAGAGAAATGGAGACAGGAGTGTAAAAAAGCGTTGTTTTTGGACTGCAATGAAGAAATGACTATGTTCTGCGATTTCTCCTGCTCAAAAAGACTTAGAAAGTTGATAATTGTGGACAATGTTAGAAATGTCAGGAGAAACAAGAATTATGTAAAAGGATTGATGTAAGTCATTGTTTCCAAGAGAAAGGGAGACTGGAGTGTAAAAAAGCATTGTTTTTGGACGGCAATGAATAAATGACTGTTTTGCGATTTCTCTTGCTCAGAAAGACTTAGAAAGTTGATAATTGTGGGCAATGTTAGAAATGTCATGAGAAACAAGAATTGTGTAAAAGGATTGATGTAAGTCATTGTTTCCAGGAGAAGGGGAGACAGGAGTGTAAAAAAGCGTTGTTTTTGGACGGCAATGAAGAAATGACTATGTTCTTCGATTTCTCCTGCTCAAAAATACTTAGAAAGTTGATAATTGTGGGCAATGTTAGAAATTTCATGAGAAACAAGAATTATGTAAAAGGATTGATGTAAGTCATTGTTTCCAGGAGAAAGGGAGACAGGAGTGTAAAAAAGCGTTGTTTTTGGACGGCAATGAAGAAATGACTATATTTTGCGATTTCTCCTGCTCAGAAAGACTTAGAAAGTTGATAATTGTGGGCAATGTTAGAAATGTCAGGAGAAACAAGAATTATGTAAAAGGATTGATGTAAGTCATTGTTTCCAAGAGAAAGGGAGACTGGAGTGTAAAAAAGCGTTGTTTTTGGACTGCAATGAAGAAATGACTATGTTCTGCGATTTCTCCTGCTCAAAAAGACTTAGAAAGTTGATAATTGTGGGCAATGTTAGAAATGTCAGGAGAAACAAGAATTATGTAAAAGTATTGATGTAAGTCATTGTTTCCAAGAGAAAGGGAGACAGGAGTGTAAAAAAAGCGTTGTTTTTGGACGGCAATGAAGAAATGACTATATTATGCGGTTTCTCCTGCTCAGAAAGACTTAGAAAGTTGATAATTGTGGGCAATGTTAGAAATGTCAGGAGAAACAAGAATTATGTAAAAGGATTGATGTAAGTCATTGTTTCCAAGAGAAATGGAGACAGGAGTGTAAAAAAGCGTTGTTTTTGGACTGCAATGAAGAAATGACTATGTTCTGCGATTTCTCCTGCTCAAAAAGACATAGGAAGTTGATAATTGTGGGCAATGTTAGAAATGTCAGGAGAAACAAGAATTATGTAAAAGGATTGATGTAAGTCATTGTTTCCAAGAGAAAGGGAGACAGGAGTGTAAAAAAGCGTTGTTTTTGGACGGCAATGAAGAAATGACTATATTTTGCGGTTTCTCCTGCTCAGAAAGACTTAGAAAGTTGATAATTGTGGGCAATGTTAGAAATGTCAGGAGAAACAAGAATTATGTAAAAGGATTGATGTAAGTCATTGTTTCCAAGAGAAATGGAGACAGGAGTGTAAAAAAGCGTTGTTTTTGGACTGCAATGAAGAAATGACTATGTTCTGCGATTTCTCCTGCTCAAAAAGACTTAGGAAGTTGATAATTGTGGGCAATGTTAGAAATGTCAGGAGAAACAAGAATTATGTAAAAGGATTGATGTAAGTCATTGTTTCCAAGAGAAAGGGAGACTGGAGTGTAAAAAAGCATTGTTTTTGGACGGCAATGAATAAATGACTGTTTTGCGATTTCTCTTGCTCAGAAAGACTTAGAAAGTTGATAATTGTGGGCAATGTTAGAAATGTCAGGAGAAACAAGAATTATGTAAAAGTATTGATGTAAGTCATTGTTTCCAAGAGAAAGGGAGACAGGAGTGTAAAAAAGTGTTGTTTTTGGACGGCAATGAAGAAATGACTATGTTTTGCGATTTCTCCTGCTCAGAAAGACTTAGAAAGTTGATAATTGTGGGCAATGTTAGAAATGTCATGAGAAACAAGAATTATGTAAAAGGATTGATGTAAGTCATTGTTTCCAGGAGAAAGGGAGACAAGAGTGTAAAAAAGCGTTGTTTTTGGACGGCAATGAAGAAATGACTATATTTTGCGGTTTCTCCTGCTCAGAAAGACTTAGAAAGTTGATAATTGTGGGCAATGTTAGAAATGTCAGGAGAAACAAGAATTATGTAAAAGGATTGATGTAAGTCATTGTTTCCAAGAGAAATGGAGACAGGAGTGTAAAAAAGCGTTGTTTTTGGACTTGTCACTCACCGGACCGTGAGTGCCTCTTCCCGGACATTTAGGAACCGTGGCCGTCCACCATCCTGAGGGTCTGCGCATGCGCAGCCCTTTTCTATACTTCAGTGTATACCCCTTTAACTTAATTGGCAGATCAGGCAACCTCCCTATATTAAGCACCTGTGGTCACTACCACGTTGCCTGATCTTGGAGTCTCATTCCTCATGAGTCTCTGAAGGTGTTCCTGTATTACTTGTGTATTCAGTGCTGCTGATTCCTGTGGTTTCCAAACCACTTCTACTCTGTGGTTCCATACCACTTCTACCATCAACTTTATCATCATGACTGTTTGCTGATTCCTATCCGCTGCCTCCGTGCACTACAGTCTTCTACACCACTTCAACGTTATTTTATATCAATGTGACTGTTTGCTCGTTGCTATCCGCTGCCTCCGTGCACTCCAGCTTTTACCTCACTCACCTGCTTCTCATCAAGTCTGTTTGCTGATTTCTATCCGCTGCCTCTGTGCACTACAGTCTCCTGCTTGCAACTCGCCTGTGTTCAACATCGTGACTGCCAGCTGACTACTATCCGCTGCCTCTGTGCACTACAGTCTCCTGCTTGCAACTCGCCTGTGTTTAACATCGTGACTGCCAGCTGACTACTATCCGCTGCCTCTGTGCACTACGGTCTCCTGCTTGCAACTCGCCTGTGTTCAACATCGTGACTGCCAGCTGATTACTATCCGCTGCCTCCGTGCACTACACTCTCATCTCATCTTTGCTGTGACTTCCTCGAGACTGCCGCTTTTCATTACCATCTGCTACACTTCGTGATCTACAGCTCCGGCCCTGCGCTGCACTCCTGTTTCCCATCGCTGTTGGTTCCTGTGGTTGCTACTGGTTTCCTCCGTGTGCCGCTGAGTCCTGCCGCTGTGGTCAGCGCTATCGTCCATCTCCTGCTGATCCACTCTCCACGCCTTCACGTGTTCCACTGGCCTCTACCCTCCTGTCAGCATTGGATTTGTATCTCTTCTACTACCCTCTGCTGGATCATCTCCATTCTCCTGGGTTTCCTATGAGTCCAGTTCCACGTGTTGCTGACTCCTGTGGATTCGTGTCCCTGTCGGTCTACTCACCTGTGCGCTGCACCTGCTAGACCGCTGCTTCTCCTATCCAGGGACTTCCTATCCAGTCGGCCTCCAGCCGCTCAGGTACCGCTGCAATCCCATCTGACTGCTACTGCTGAACCACGGTATGCATACTTCTCATTGACTGTGCTGTGTATTGCATATCTTGCTGGACTGTGTTTGGTTCTCTCTGGAGTCTGCTATCCGCTGAGTCTATTGCCATCATTGACTGTGTTATCATTGTGCTGGACTACTTCAAGAGACTTTCTAGATTGCAGACCTGATCAGTCATTTACATATATATATACCTATATTGTGCATATTACTGTGGATCGTTTATAAGGTGCCTGTGTATATCCTGTGTTGCAGTCTTCCCCCGTGCACCTCCTCACATATATATATGCAGTGGTACAACTTGCTGATGTCAGACCACTGATCCCTGTTTCCGGTATCACCTGTTCCATTATCCTCTCACAGAGCAGTGGTACAACTTGCTACCGCAGACCACTGACTACCTGGATACCTCCACTTGGATTCCATTCCTTCACTCAGACAGCGGTACAACTTGCTACCCGCAGACCGCTGACTCTCATCACCTCCTTGTTTCTGTTGGACATTCCACCTCACTATAGCAGTGGTACAACTTGCTATCGCAGACCACTGACTACCTTCACGTGTCCTTGTCCATACAGTTCCTTGTGTATCATTACCTCATTATTACCAGTGTTGCTAGTCATAGACTTTCCTGAGCATCTCATCGGCCATCATTTCATGTTCCGTGATCACCCAGCTACCAGAGTACCCTATTACCATCTACATTGCTCTGGTAAGCCTACCATCTGGTGATCCCTGGGTAAAGACTCCTAGTGCCCGTGACAGTAAGATCAGGCCATGACAGACCCAGATGTGGAACCTACCGCCAAAGAGATGCTGCAACATCTGGTTAGCCGTGTGGAGCAACAGGATGCCCGCCAACAGCTGTTACTTCAGTGTTATCAGTCATTAACCTCCCAAGGTACATCTGGACAGACTGTGACAGCTACTACTGAAGCTCCTGTGCTTTCCTCCGTTTCCCCATTGCCATCCCAGGTGTCTATAGCTTCCACGCTTCACCTGCCTACTCCGTCAAAGTACGATGGAGACCCCAAAACTTGTAGGGGTTTCCTTAACCAATGTTCAGTCCATTTTGAGCTCCAACCTCAAAATTTTTCTACCCATCGTTCCAGAGTGGCCTATCTTATCTCTTTGTTTTCAGGACAAGCCCTGGCTTGGGCCTCCCCTCTGTGGGAGAGGAACGATCCAATATTACAAGATAGTGCCAAATTCATTTCTACATTCCGAAGTGTGTTCGATGAACCAGGTCGTGTGACCTCCGCTGCTTCCAGCATCCTCCGTCTGCGACAAGGATCTCATACTGTAGGCCAGTACGTCATTCAATTTAGGATCTTAGCCTCTGAACTTCAGTGGAACACTGAAGCCCTAGTTGCCGCCTTCTGGCAGGGGCTTTCCGATAAAATTAAAGATGCACTGACTACCCAAGAGCTTCCTTCGTCACTTGAAGATTTGATCTCTCTATGCCATCGTGTTGATATGAGATTTCGTGAAAGAGAGGCTGAGAAAACGACTTCTGCTAAAGCACCTTTTCGCTCTAACCCTCAATTTCGTCCAGTGTCACCCGCTGTGATTCCCATGGAGATTGGACGTTCCAAGTTATCTTCTGAGGAGAGGAAACGAAGAGTTAAGAATAGACTCTGTATCTATTGTGCTGATTCCACTCATGTCCTCAGCTCCTGCCCTAAGAGATCGGGAAATGCCAGGCCCTAACTAGTTCTGGAGAGGTGAAGTTAGGGTCCCTGGAGTCCTCTCCATCGTCTATGAAATCTAAAGTCTGCGCTTTTGATGTGACTATTTCCTTTGCTACCAAGACCTTTGAGTCACAGGCATTGATTGATTCCGGAGCAGCAGGAAATTTTATTTCCAAATCGTTAGTTAATCAATGGTCTCTACCAATGATTACCTTAAAAACTCCCATTACTGTGACGGCTATCGATGGATCACGTCTCATCAACGGTCTCATCACCCAGAGTACGCCTCCAGTAACCCTTCAGATTGGTGCTCTGCATCATGAAGAGATATCGTTTTTAATTCTTCCTGTTACGACAAGTCCGATTGTCCTAGGCCTTCCATGGCTTCAGTGTCATTCTCCCCAGATTGACTGGCGCACCCCTCAAGTCACGTCTTGGGGGCCTGAATGTCACCATCATTGCCTTTCCCAAGTCATTCCTCTCAAGGTACAGCAAGCTTCCATTTCAGCTATTTCACCGGGACTCCCTCCTCAATATGCTTCATTTACCGATGTTTTTGATAAAGCTCAGTCTGAACGTCTTCCTCCTCATCGTTCTTGGGATTGTCCGATTGATCTTCTTCCTGGCAAGACTCCTCCCAGAGGCCGGGTCTATCCACTCTCGTTACCTGAAACTCAAGCTACATCTGAATATATACGGGAGAACCTCCAGCGTGGGTTCATTCGACCTTCCACCTCGCCCGCTGGAGCTGGGTTCTTCTTTGTCAAAAAGAAGGATGGATCATTACGCCCTTGTATAGATTTTCGTGGACTCAATGCCATTACTATCAAGAACCGGTATCCCATTCCGTTGATCACTGAGCTATTTGACCGCATTAAGGGAGCCCGTATTTTTACTAAGTTGGATCTTCGTGGTGCTTACAATTTAATCAGAATCCGTTCCGGTGACGAATGGAAGACGGCGTTTAACACCAGAGACGGGCATTACGAATATCTGGTAATGCCTTTCGGGCTATGTAATGCCCCCGCTGTTTTTCAGGGCTTCATCAATGAGATTTTTCGGGACTTATTATATGTATGTGTCGTCGTCTACCTGGACGACATATTGATTTTTTCACAGGACCTGCCTTCTCACCACCAACATGTGGCAGAAGTCCTCTCCAGGCTACGGAAAAATTCATTGTTCTGTAAATTAGAAAAATGTTCATTCGAATTACCCCAGATTCCATTCTTGGGGTATATTGTTTCCGGAGTTGGTCTGAAGATGGATCCTGACAAAGTAAATGCTGTACTACATTGGCCCCAGCCAACTACTCTTCGTGCCATCCAGCGTTTTTTAGGTTTTGCCAATTACTATAGACGCTTCATTCAAGACTTTTCTTCCATTGCATCTCCTATTGTGGCCCTGACTCGTAAAGGGGCTAATCCTAAGCAATGGTCTACTGAGGCTATTCAAGCCTTTCAAACATTAAAAGAGTCCTTCTCTTCGGCTCCAATCCTTCGTCAGCCTGATGTGACACTCCCTTTTTTCCTAGAAGTAGATGCCTCTAATGTGGGCTTAGGAGCTATTCTCTCCCAACGCTCGGAACAGCAAAAATTCCACCCTTGTGCCTTCTATTCTCGGGGTCTCCTACCCGCAGAGAAGAATTATACCATCGGAGACAAGGAATTACTGGCTATCAAAGCCGCATTAGAGGAATGGAGATACTTGTTGGAGGGAGCTCGCCATCCGGTGACGATCTTCACGGATCATAAGAACTTGTCATATCTCCAGTCTGCCCAATGCTTGAACCCTCGTCAAGCAAGATGGTCTCTTTTCTTTTCCCGTTTTGAATTAATAATTACCTTCAAACCAGCTGCCAAGAACAAAAAAGCTGATGCCTTATCTAGAGCCTTTGCTACGTCCTCTGATATAGAAGAGGTTTCCAACCATACCATTCTAGACCCCAAATGTATCTCACTGGCTGCTTCATCCACCAAAACGCTACCATTTGGGAAGACCCTCGTGCCTCCTACTCTAAGGAGGAAAATCCTTTCGTGGTTCCATGCCTCTCGTTTTTCTGGACACGCCGGTGAACACAAGACTTTTGAGATCCTCTCTCGAAGTTACTGGTGGCCTTCAATGAGGAGAGACGTCAAAGAGTTCATTGCTTCCTGTGAATTATGTTCGCAATTCAAATCCTCCCGCAGAACCCCAGCAGGGTTGCTGCGACCACTACCCATTCCGTCCAAACCATGGACCCATATTAGTATGGATTTCGTTACTGACTTACCACCTAGTAAGAACCATAACACTATTTGGGTCGTAGTGGACAGATTTTCGAAGATGGCTCATTTCATCCCTCTGTCTGGTTTGCCTTCCTCGTCTATCCTGGCTGAACATTTCATTAAAGAGATCTTCCGTATCCATGGATGTCCATCTGAGATTGTGTCTGATAGAGGAGTACAATTCGTGTCCAGATTCTGGCGAGCCCTTTGTAAAACCTTGGGCATACGATTAGCACTCTCATCTTCTTACCATCCACAATCCAATGGACAAACCGAACGTGTCAATCAAGATCTTGAGACTTTTATAAGGATATTTTCATCAGCCAATCAAGACAACTGGGTAGAGTTACTCCCTTGGGCTGAGTTCGCCCATAACAACATGTACCATGAGTCATCATCCAAAACTCCATTCTTTGTGGTCTACGGTCACCATCCGTCTTTTCCGGAATTTCCTGCCCTCCCGCCCACCCAAGTTCCTGCGGTGGAGACTGTTTGTCAGACCTTTAAAAATATCTGGTCTCAGGTTAGAACCTGTTTGAAGAAGACATCTGTCAAATATAAATCTTTCGCTGATAAGAAGAGGCGGGCTATTCCACCACTAAAAATTGGAGATCGTGTCTGGTTATCCACAAAAAATATTCGTTTGAAGGTTCCATCCATGAAATTCGCCCCTCGTTTTATTGGTCCATATAGGATCATTCAAGTTATCAATCCAGTATGTGTGAAACTCCTTCTTCCTAAGAGTCTTCGGATTTCTAATGCCTTCCATGTATCTTTGCTCAAACCTCTTATTATCAACCGTTTTTCAACTCCTCCCTCAGCTCCGCAGCCAGTTCAAGTCCATCAGGAGGAGGATTTTGAGATTACCGAGGTACTAGATGCAAAAATTTCGCGAGGAGTCCTCCACTTCCTCGTTCATTGGAAGGGCTTTGGTCCTGAGGAGCGCTCTTGGATCAAAGCTGAAGATCTTAATGCTCCTGCCCTTTTGAAGAAGTTTTACTCCAAAAATCCGGACAAGCCCGGTTCCAGGCGTTCTGTGCCCACCTTTAAAAGGGGGGGTACTGTCACTCACCGGACCGTGAGTGCCTCTTCCCGGACATTTAGGAACCGTGGCCGTCCACCATCCTGAGGGTCTGCGCATGCGCAGCCCTTTTCTATACTTCAGTGTATACCCCTTTAACTTAATTGGCAGATCAGGCAACCTCCCTATATTAAGCACCTGTGGTCACTACCACGTTGCCTGATCTTGGAGTCTCATTCCTCATGAGTCTCTGAAGGTGTTCCTGTATTACTTGTGTATTCAGTGCTGCTGATTCCTGTGGTTTCCAAACCACTTCTACTCTGTGGTTCCATACCACTTCTACCATCAACTTTATCATCATGACTGTTTGCTGATTCCTATCCGCTGCCTCCGTGCACTACAGTCTTCTACACCACTTCAACGTTATTTTATATCAATGTGACTGTTTGCTCGTTGCTATCCGCTGCCTCCGTGCACTCCCGCTTTTACCTCACTCACCTGCTTCTCATCAAGTCTGTTTGCTGATTTCTATCCGCTGCCTCTGTGCACTACAGTCTCCTGCTTGCAACTCGCCTGTGTTCAACATCGTGACTGCCAGCTGACTACTATCCGCTGCCTCTGTGCACTACAGTCTCCTGCTTGCAACTCGCCTGTGTTTAACATCGTGACTGCCAGCTGACTACTATCCGCTGCCTCTGTGCACTACGGTCTCCTGCTTGCAACTCGCCTGTGTTCAACATCGTGACTGCCAGCTGATTACTATCCGCTGCCTCCGTGCACTACACTCTCATCTCATCTTTGCTGTGACTTCCTCGAGACTGCCGCTTTTCATTACCATCTGCTACACTTCGTGATCTACAGCTCCGGCCCTGCGCTGCACTCCTGTTTCCCATCGCTGTTGGTTCCTGTGGTTGCTACTGGTTTCCTCCGTGTGCCGCTGAGTCCTGCCGCTGTGGTCAGCGCTATCGTCCATCTCCTGCTGATCCACTCTCCACGCCTTCACGTGTTCCACTGGCCTCTACCCTCCTGTCAGCATTGGATTTGTATCTCTTCTACTACCCTCTGCTGGATCATCTCCATTCTCCTGGGTTTCCTATGAGTCCAGTTCCACGTGTTGCTGACTCCTGTGGATTCGTGTCCCTGTCGGTCTACTCACCTGTGCGCTGCACCTGCTAGACCGCTGCTTCTCCTATCCAGGGACTTCCTATCCAGTCGGCCTCCAGCCGCTCAGGTACCGCTGCAATCCCATCTGACTGCTACTGCTGAACCACGGTATGCATACTTCTCATTGACTGTGCTGTGTATTGCATATCTTGCTGGACTGTGTTTGGTTCTCTCTGGAGTCTGCTATCCGCTGAGTCTATTGCCATCATTGACTGTGTTATCATTGTGCTGGACTACTTCAAGAGACTTTCTAGATTGCAGACCTGATCAGTCATTTACATATATATATACCTATATTGTGCATATTACTGTGGATCGTTTATAAGGTGCCTGTGTATATCCTGTGTTGCAGTCTTCCCCCGTGCACCTCCTCACATATATATATGCAGTGGTACAACTTGCTGATGTCAGACCACTGATCCCTGTTTCCGGTATCACCTGTTCCATTATCCTCTCACAGAGCAGTGGTACAACTTGCTACCGCAGACCACTGACTACCTGGATACCTCCACTTGGATTCCATTCCTTCACTCAGACAGCGGTACAACTTGCTACCCGCAGACCGCTGACTCTCATCACCTCCTTGTTTCTGTTGGACATTCCACCTCACTATAGCAGTGGTACAACTTGCTATCGCAGACCACTGACTACCTTCACGTGTCCTTGTCCATACAGTTCCTTGTGTATCATTACCTCATTATTACCAGTGTTGCTAGTCATAGACTTTCCTGAGCATCTCATCGGCCATCATTTCATGTTCCGTGATCACCCAGCTACCAGAGTACCCTATTACCATCTACATTGCTCTGGTAAGCCTACCATCTGGTGATCCCTGGGTAAAGACTCCTAGTGCCCGTGACAGGACTGCAATGAAGAAATGACTATGTTCTGCGATTTCTCCTGCTCAAAAAGACTTAGAAAGTTGATAATTGTGGGCAATGTTAGAAATGTCAGGAGAAACAAGAATTATGTAAAAGGATTGATGTAAGTCATTGTTTCCAAGAGAAAGGGAGACTGGAGTGTAAAAAAGCATTGTTTTTGGACGGCAATGAATAAATGACTGTTTTGCGATTTCTCTTGCTCAGAAAGACTTAGAAAGTTGATAATTGTGGGCAATGTTAGAAATGTCATGAGAAACAAGAATTGTGTAAAAGGATTGATGTAAGTCATTGTTTCCAGGAGAAGGGGAGACAGGAGTGTAAAAAAGCGTTGTTTTTGGACGGCAATGAAGAAATTACTATATTTTGCGATTTCTCCTGCTCAGAAAGACTTAGAAAGTTGATAATTGTGGGCAATGTTAGAAATGTCATGAGAAACAAGAATTATGTAAAAGGATTGATGTAACTCATTGTTTCCAAGAGAAATGGAGACAGGAGTGTAAAAAAGCGTTGTTTTTGGACTGCAATGAAGAAATGACTATGTTCTGCGATTTCTCCTGCTCAAAAAGACTTAGAAAGTTGATAATTGTGGGCAATGTTAGAAATGTCAGGAGAAACAAGAATTATGTAAAAGTATTGATGTAAGTCATTGTTTCCAAGAGAAAGGGAGACAGGAGTGTAAAAAAGTGTTGTTTTTGGACGGCAATGAAGAAATGACTATGTTTTGCGATTTCTCCTGCTCAGAAAGACTTAGAAAGTTGATAATTGTGGGCAATGTTAGAAACGTCATGAGAAACAAGAATTATGTAAAAGGATTGATGTAAGTCATTGTTTCCAGGAGAAAGGGAGACAGGAGTGTAAAAAAGCGTTGTTTTTGGACTGCAATGAAGAAATGACTATGTTCTGCGATTTCTCCTGCTCAAAAAGACTTAGAAAGTTGATAATTGTGGGCAATGTTAGAAATGTCAGGAGAAACAAGAATTATGTAAAAGGATTGATGTAAGTCATTGTTTCCAAGAGAAATGGAGACAGGAGTGTTAAAAAGCGTTGTTTTTGGACTGCAATGAAGAAATGACTATGTTCTGCGATTTCTCCTGCTCAAAAAGACTTAGAAAGTTGATAATTGTGGGCAATGTTAGAAATGTCAGGAGAAACAAGAATTATGTAAAAGGATTGATGTAAGTCATTGTTTCCAAGAGAAAGGGAGACTGGAGTGTAAAAAAGCATTGTTTTTGGACGGCAATGAATAAATAACTGTTTTGCGATTTCTCTTGCTCAGAAAGAATTAGAAAGTTGATAATTGTGGGCAATGTTAGAAATGTCAGGAGAAACAAGAATTATGTAAAAGTATTGATGTAAGTCATTGTTTCCAAGAGAAAGGGAGACAGGAGTGTAAAAAAGTGTTGTTTTTGGACGGCAATGAAGAAATGACTATGTTTTGCGATTTCTCCTGCTCAGAAAGACTTAGAAAGTTGATAATTGTGGGCAATGTTAGAAATGTCATGAGAAACAAGAATTATGTAAAAGGATTGATGTAAGTCATTGTTTCCAGGAGAAAGGGAGACAGGAGTGTAAAAAAGTGTTGTTTTTGGACGGCAATGAAGAAATGACTATATTTTGCGGTTTCTCCTGCTCAGAAAGACTTAGAAAGTTGATAATTGTGGGCAATGTTAGAAATGTCAGGAGAAACAAGAATTATGTAAAAGGATTGATGTAAGTCATTGTTTCCAAGAGAAAGGGAGACTGGAGTGTAAAAAAGCGTTGTTTTTGGACTGCAATGAAGAAATGACTATGTTTTGCGATTTCTCCTGCTCAGAAAGACTTAGAAAGTTGATAATTGTGGACAATGTTAGAAATGTCATGAGAAACAAGAATTATGTAAAAGGATTGATGTAAGTCATTGTTTCCAAGAGAAAGGGAGACTGGAGTGTAAAAAAGCGTTGTTTTTGGACTGCAATGAAGAAATGACTATGTTTTGCGATTTCTCCTGCTCAGAAAGACTTAGAAAGTTGATATTTGTGGGCAATGTTAGAAATGTCATGAGAAACAAGAATTATGTAAAAGGATTGATGTAAGTCATTGTTTCCAGGAGAAGGGGAGACAGGAGTGTAAAAAAGCGTTGTTTTTGGACGGCAATGAAGAAATTACTATATTTTGCGGTTTCTCCTGCTCAGAAAGACTTAGAAAGTTGATAATTGTGGGCAATGTTAGAAATGTCAGGAGAAACAAGAATTATGTAAAAGGATTGATGTAAGTCATTGTTTCCAAGAGAAATGGAGACAGGAGTGTAAAAAAGTGTTCTTTTTGGACTGCAATGAAGAAATGACTATGTTCTGCGATTTCTCCTGCTCAAAAAGACTTAGAAAGTTGATAATTGTGGGCAATGTTAGAAATGTCAGGAGAAACAAGAATTATGTAAAAGTATTGATGTAAGTCATTGTTTCCAAGAGAAAGGGAGACAGGAGTGTAAAAAAGTGTTGTTTTTGGACGGCAATGAAGAAATGACTATGTTTTGCGATTTCTCCTGCTCAGAAAGACTTAGAAAGTTGATAATTGTGGGCAATGTTAGAAATGTCATGAGAAACAAGAATTATGTAAAAGGATTGATGTAAGTCATTGTTTCCAGGAGAAAGGGAGACAGGAGTGTAAAAAAGCGTTGTTTTTGGACGGCAATGAAGAAATGACTATATTTTGCGGTTTCTCCTGCTCAGAAAGACTTAGAAAGTTGATAATTGTGGGCAATGTTAGAAATGTCAGGAGAAACAAGAATTATGTAAAAGGATTGATGTAAGTCATTGTTTCCAAGAGAAATGGAGACAGGAGTGTAAAAAAGCGTTGTTTTTGGACTGCAATGAAGAAATGACTATGTTCTGCGATTTCTCCTGCTCAAAAAGACTTAGAAAGTTGATAATTGTGGGCAATGTTAGAAATGTCAGGAGAAACAAGAATTATGTAAAAGGATTGATGTAAGTCATTGTTTCCAAGAGAAAGGGAGACTGGAGTGTAAAAAAGCATTGTTTTTGGACGGCAATGAATAAATAACTGTTTTGCGATTTCTCTTGCTCAGAAAGACTTAGAAAGTTGATAATTGTGGGCAATGTTAGAAATGTCAGGAGAAACAAGAATTATGTAAAAGTATTGATGTAAGTCATTGTTTCCAAGAGAAAGGGAGACTGGAGTGTAAAAAAGCATTGTTTTTGGACGGCAATGAATAAATGACTGTTTTGCGATTTCTCTTGCTCAGAAAGACTTAGAAAGTTGATAATTGTGGGCAATGTTAGAAATGTCATGAGAAACAAGAATTGTGTAAAAGGATTGATGTAAGTCATTGTTTCCAGGAGAAGGGGAGACAGGAGTGTAAAAAAGCGTTGTTTTTGGACGGCAATGAAGAAATTACTATATTTTGCGATTTCTCCTGCTCAGAAAGACTTAGAAAGTTGATAATTGTGGGCAACGTTAGAAATGTCATGAGAAACAAGAATTATGTAAAAGGATTGATGTAAGTCATTGTTTCCAAGAGAAATGGAGACAGGAGTGTAAAAAAGCGTTGTTTTTGGACTGCAATGAAGAAATGACTATGTTCTGCGATTTCTCCTGCTCAAAAAGACTTAGAAAGTTGATAATTGTGGGCAATGTTAGAAATGTCAGGAGAAACAAGAATTATGTAAAAGGATTGATGTAAGTCATTGTTTCCAAGAGAAAGGGAGACAGGAGTGTAAAAAAGCGTTGTTTTTGGACTGCAATGAAGAAATGACTATGTTCTGCGATTTCTCCTGCTCAAAAAGACTTAGAAAGTTGATAATTGTGGGCAATGTTAGAAATGTCAGGAGAAACAAGAATTATGTAAAAGGATTGATGTAAGTCATTGTTTCCAAGAGAAAGGGAGACTGGAGTGTAAAAAAGCATTGTTTTTGGACGGCAATGAATAAATAACTGTTTTGCGATTTCTCTTGCTCAGAAAGACTTAGAAAGTTGATAATTGTGGGCAATGTTAGAAATGTCAGGAGAAACAAGAATTATGTAAAAGTATTGATGTAAGTCATTGTTTCCAAGAGAAAGGGAGACAGGAGTGTAAAAAAGTGTTGTTTTTGGACGGCAATGAAGAAATGACTATGTTTTGCGATTTCTCCTGCTCAGAAAGACTTAGAAAGTTGATAATTGTGGGCAATGTTAGAAATGTCATGAGAAACAAGAATTATGTAAAAGGATTGATGTAAGTCATTGTTTCCAGGAGAAAGGGAGACAGGAGTGTAAAAAAGTGTTGTTTTTGGACGGCAATGAAGAAATGACTATATTTTGCGGTTTCTCCTGCTCAGAAAGACTTAGAAAGTTGATAATTGTGGGCAATGTTAGAAATGTCAGGAGAAACAAGAATTATGTAAAAGGATTGATGTAAGTCATTGTTTCCAAGAGAAAGGGAGACTGGAGTGTAAAAAAGCGTTGTTTTTGGACTGCAATGAAGAAATGACTATGTTTTGCGATTTCTCCTGCTCAGAAAGACTTAGAAAGTTGATAATTGTGGACAATGTTAGAAATGTCATGAGAAACAAGAATTATGTAAAAGGATTGATGTAAGTCATTGTTTCCAAGAGAAAGGGAGACTGGAGTGTAAAAAAGCGTTGTTTTTGGACTGCAATGAAGAAATGACTATGTTTTGCGATTTCTCCTGCTCAGAAAGACTTAGAAAGTTGATATTTGTGGGCAATGTTAGAAATGTCATGAGAAACAAGAATTATGTAAAAGGATTGATGTAAGTCATTGTTTCCAGGAGAAGGGGAGACAGGAGTGTAAAAAAGCGTTGTTTTTGGACGGCAATGAAGAAATTACTATATTTTGCGATTTCTCCTGCTGAGAAAGACTTAGAAAGTTGATAATTGTGGGCAATGTTAGAAATGTCATGAGAAACAAGAATTATGTAAAAGGATTGATGTAAGTCATTGTTTCCAGGAGAAAGGGAGACAGGAGTGTAAAAAAGCGTTGTTTTTGGACGGCAATGAAGAAATGACTATATTTTGCGGTTTCTCCTGCTCAGAAAGACTTAGAAAGTTGATAATTGTGGGCAATGTTAGAAATGTCAGGAGAAACAAGAATTATGTAAAAGTATTGATGTAAGTCATTGTTTCCAAGAGAAAGGGAGACAGGAGTGTAAAAAAGTGTTGTTTTTGGACGGCAATGAAGAAATGACTATGTTTTGCGATTTCTCCTGCTCAGAAAGACTTAGAAAGTTGATAATTGTGGGCAATGTTAGAAATGTCATGAGAAACAAGAATTATGTAAAAGGATTGATGTAAGTCATTGTTTCCAGGAGAAAGGGAGACAGGAGTGTAAAAAAGCGTTGTTTTTGGACGGCAATGAAGAAATGACTATATTTTGCGGTTTCTCCTGCTCAGAAAGACTTAGAAAGTTGATAATTGTGGGCAATGTTAGAAATGTCATGAGAAACAAGAATTATGTAAAAGGATTGATGTAAGTCATTGTTTCCAAGAGAAATGGAGACAGGAGTGTAAAAAAGCGTTGTTTTTGGACTGCAATGAAGAAATGACTATGTTCTGCGATTTCTCCTGCTCAAAAAGACTTAGAAAGTTGATAATTGTGGGCAATGTTAGAAATGTCAGGAGAAACAAGAATTATGTAAAAGTATTGATGTAAGTCATTGTTTCCAAGAGAAAGGGAGACAGGAGTGTAAAAAAGTGTTGTTTTTGGACGGCAATGAAGAAATGACTATGTTTTGCGATTTCTCCTGCTCAGAAAGACTTAGAAAGTTGATAATTGTGGGCAATGTTAGAAACGTCATGAGAAACAAGAATTATGTAAAAGGATTGATGTAAGTCATTGTTTCCAGGAGAAAGGGAGACAGGAGTGTAAAAAAGCGTTGTTTTTGGACTGCAATGAAGAAATGACTATGTTCTGCGATTTCTCCTGCTCAAAAAGACTTAGAAAGTTGATAATTGTGGGCAATGTTAGAAATGTCAGGAGAAACAAGAATTATGTAAAAGGATTGATGTAAGTCATTGTTTCCAAGAGAAATGGAGACAGGAGTGTTAAAAAGCGTTGTTTTTGGACTGCAATGAAGAAATGACTATGTTCTGCGATTTCTCCTGCTCAAAAAGACTTAGAAAGTTGATAATTGTGGGCAATGTTAGAAATGTCAGGAGAAACAAGAATTATGTAAAAGGATTGATGTAAGTCATTGTTTCCAAGAGAAAGGGAGACTGGAGTGTAAAAAAGCATTGTTTTTGGACGGCAATGAATAAATAACTGTTTTGCGATTTCTCTTGCTCAGAAAGAATTAGAAAGTTGATAATTGTGGGCAATGTTAGAAATGTCAGGAGAAACAAGAATTATGTAAAAGTATTGATGTAAGTCATTGTTTCCAAGAGAAAGGGAGACAGGAGTGTAAAAAAGTGTTGTTTTTGGACGGCAATGAAGAAATGACTATGTTTTGCGATTTCTCCTGCTCAGAAAGACTTAGAAAGTTGATAATTGTGGGCAATGTTAGAAATGTCATGAGAAACAAGAATTATGTAAAAGGATTGATGTAAGTCATTGTTTCCAGGAGAAAGGGAGACAGGAGTGTAAAAAAGTGTTGTTTTTGGACGGCAATGAAGAAATGACTATATTTTGCGGTTTCTCCTGCTCAGAAAGACTTAGAAAGTTGATAATTGTGGGCAATGTTAGAAATGTCAGGAGAAACAAGAATTATGTAAAAGGATTGATGTAAGTCATTGTTTCCAAGAGAAAGGGAGACTGGAGTGTAAAAAAGCGTTGTTTTTGGACTGCAATGAAGAAATGACTATGTTTTGCGATTTCTCCTGCTCAGAAAGACTTAGAAAGTTGATAATTGTGGACAATGTTAGAAATGTCATGAGAAACAAGAATTATGTAAAAGGATTGATGTAAGTCATTGTTTCCAAGAGAAAGGGAGACTGGAGTGTAAAAAAGCGTTGTTTTTGGACTGCAATGAAGAAATGACTATGTTTTGCGATTTCTCCTGCTCAGAAAGACTTAGAAAGTTGATATTTGTGGGCAATGTTAGAAATGTCATGAGAAACAAGAATTATGTAAAAGGATTGATGTAAGTCATTGTTTCCAGGAGAAGGGGAGACAGGAGTGTAAAAAAGCGTTGTTTTTGGACGGCAATGAAGAAATTACTATATTTTGCGGTTTCTCCTGCTCAGAAAGACTTAGAAAGTTGATAATTGTGGGCAATGTTAGAAATGTCAGGAGAAACATGAATTATGTAAAAGGATTGATGTAAGTCATTGTTTCCAAGAGAAATGGAGACAGGAGTGTAAAAAAGTGTTCTTTTTGGACTGCAATGAAGAAATGACTATGTTCTGCGATTTCTCCTGCTCAAAAAGACTTAGAAAGTTGATAATTGTGGGCAATGTTAGAAATGTCAGGAGAAACAAGAATTATGTAAAAGTATTGATGTAAGTCATTGTTTCCAAGAGAAAGGGAGACAGGAGTGTAAAAAAGTGTTGTTTTTGGACGGCAATGAAGAAATGACTATGTTTTGCGATTTCTCCTGCTCAGAAAGACTTAGAAAGTTGATAATTGTGGGCAATGTTAGAAATGTCATGAGAAACAAGAATTATGTAAAAGGATTGATGTAAGTCATTGTTTCCAGGAGAAAGGGAGACAGGAGTGTAAAAAAGCGTTGTTTTTGGACGGCAATGAAGAAATGACTATATTTTGCGGTTTCTCCTGCTCAGAAAGACTTAGAAAGTTGATAATTGTGGGCAATGTTAGAAATGTCAGGAGAAACAAGAATTATGTAAAAGCATTGATGTAAGTCATTGTTTCCAAGAGAAATGGAGACAGGAGTGTAAAAAAGCGTTGTTTTTGGACTGCAATGAAGAAATGACTATGTTCTGCGATTTCTCCTGCTCAAAAAGACTTAGAAAGTTGATAATTGTGGGCAATGTTAGAAATGTCAGGAGAAACAAGAATTATGTAAAAGGATTGATGTAAGTCATTGTTTCCAAGAGAAAGGGAGACTGGAGTGTAAAAAAGCATTGTTTTTGGACGGCAATGAATAAATAACTGTTTTGCGATTTCTCTTGCTCAGAAAGACTTAGAAAGTTGATAATTGTGGGCAATGTTAGAAATGTCAGGAGAAACAAGAATTATGTAAAAGTATTGATGTAAGTCATTGTTTCCAAGAGAAAGGGAGACTGGAGTGTAAAAAAGCATTGTTTTTGGACGGCAATGAATAAATGACTGTTTTGCGATTTCTCTTGCTCAGAAAGACTTAGAAAGTTGATAATTGTGGGCAATGTTAGAAATGTCATGAGAAACAAGAATTGTGTAAAAGGATTGATGTAAGTCATTGTTTCCAGGAGAAGGGGAGACAGGAGTGTAAAAAAGCGTTGTTTTTGGACGGCAATGAAGAAATTACTATATTTTGCGATTTCTCCTGCTCAGAAAGACTTAGAAAGTTGATAATTGTGGGCAACGTTAGAAATGTCATGAGAAACAAGAATTATGTAAAAGGATTGATGTAAGTCATTGTTTCCAAGAGAAATGGAGACAGGAGTGTAAAAAAGCGTTGTTTTTGGACTGCAATGAAGAAATGACTATGTTCTGCGATTTCTCCTGCTCAAAAAGACTTAGAAAGTTGATAATTGTGGGCAATGTTAGAAATGTCAGGAGAAACAAGAATTATGTAAAAGGATTGATGTAAGTCATTGTTTCCAAGAGAAATGGAGACAGGAGTGTAAAAAAGCGTTGTTTTTGGACTGCAATGAAGAAATGACTATGTTCTGCGATTTCTCCTGCTCAAAAAGACTTAGAAAGTTGATAATTGTGGGCAATGTTAGAAATGTCAGGAGAAACAAGAATTATGTAAAAGGATTGATGTAAGTCATTGTTTCCAAGAGAAAGGGAGACTGGAGTGTAAAAAAGCATTGTTTTTGGACGGCAATGAATAAATAACTGTTTTGCGATTTCTCTTGCTCAGAAAGACTTAGAAAGTTGATAATTGTGGGCAATGTTAGAAATGTCAGGAGAAACAAGAATTATGTAAAAGTATTGATGTAAGTCATTGTTTCCAAGAGAAAGGGAGACAGGAGTGTAAAAAAGTGTTGTTTTTGGACGGCAATGAAGAAATGACTATGTTTTGCGATTTCTCCTGCTCAGAAAGACTTAGAAAGTTGATAATTGTGGGCAATGTTAGAAATGTCATGAGAAACAAGAATTATGTAAAAGGATTGATGTAAGTCATTGTTTCCAGGAGAAAGGGAGACAGGAGTGTAAAAAAGTGTTGTTTTTGGACGGCAATGAAGAAATGACTATATTTTGCGGTTTCTCCTGCTCAGAAAGACTTAGAAAGTTGATAATTGTGGGCAATGTTAGAAATGTCAGGAGAAACAAGAATTATGTAAAAGGATTGATGTAAGTCATTGTTTCCAAGAGAAAGGGAGACTGGAGTGTAAAAAAGCGTTGTTTTTGGACTGCAATGAAGAAATGACTATGTTTTGCGATTTCTCCTGCTCAGAAAGACTTAGAAAGTTGATAATTGTGGACAATGTTAGAAATGTCATGAGAAACAAGAATTATGTAAAAGGATTGATGTAAGTCATTGTTTCCAAGAGAAAGGGAGACTGGAGTGTAAAAAAGCGTTGTTTTTGGACTGCAATGAAGAAATGACTATGTTTTGCGATTTCTCCTGCTCAGAAAGACTTAGAAAGTTGATATTTGTGGGCAATGTTAGAAATGTCATGAGAAACAAGAATTATGTAAAAGGATTGATGTAAGTCATTGTTTCCAGGAGAAGGGGAGACAGGAGTGTAAAAAAGCGTTGTTTTTGGACGGCAATGAAGAAATTACTATATTTTGCGATTTCTCCTGCTGAGAAAGACTTAGAAAGTTGATAATTGTGGGCAATGTTAGAAATGTCATGAGAAACAAGAATTATGTAAAAGGATTGATGTAAGTCATTGTTTCCAGGAGAAAGGGAGACAGGAGTGTAAAAAAGCGTTGTTTTTGGACGGCAATGAAGAAATGACTATATTTTGCGGTTTCTCCTGCTCAGAAAGACTTAGAAAGTTGATAATTGTGGGCAATGTTAGAAATGTCAGGAGAAATAAGAATTATGTAAAAGTATTGATGTAAGTCATTGTTTCCAAGAGAAAGGGAGACAGGAGTGTAAAAAAGTGTTGTTTTTGGACGGCAATGAAGAAATGACTATGTTTTGCGATTTCTCCTGCTCAGAAAGACTTAGAAAGTTGATAATTGTGGGCAATGTTAGAAATGTCATGAGAAACAAGAATTATGTAAAAGGATTGATGTAAGTCATTGTTTCCAGGAGAAAGGGAGACAGGAGTGTAAAAAAGCGTTGTTTTTGGACGGCAATGAAGAAATGACTATATTTTGCGGTTTCTCCTGCTCAGAAAGACTTAGAAAGTTGATAATTGTGGGCAATGTTAGAAATGTCAGGAGAAACAAGAATTATGTAAAAGGATTGATGTAAGTCATTGTTTCCAAGAGAAATGGAGACAGGAGTGTAAAAAAGCGTTGTTTTTGGACTGCAATGAAGAAATGACTATGTTCTGCGATTTCTCCTGCTCAAAAAGACTTAGAAAGTTGATAATTGTGGGCAATGTTAGAAATGTCAGGAGAAACAAGAATTATGTAAAAGGATTGATGTAAGTCATTGTTTCCAAGAGAAAGGGAGACTGGAGTGTAAAAAAGCATTGTTTTTGGACGGCAATGAATAAATAACTGTTTTGCGATTTCTCTTGCTCAGAAAGACTTAGAAAGTTGATAATTGTGGGCAATGTTAGAAATGTCAGGAGAAACAAGAATTATGTAAAAGTATTGATGTAAGTCATTGTTTCCAAGAGAAAGGGAGACTGGAGTGTAAAAAAGCATTGTTTTTGGACGGCAATGAATAAATGACTGTTTTGCGATTTCTCTTGCTCAGAAAGACTTAGAAAGTTGATAATTGTGGGCAATGTTAGAAATGTCATGAGAAACAAGAATTGTGTAAAAGGATTGATGTAAGTCATTGTTTCCAGGAGAAGGGGAGACAGGAGTGTAAAAAAGCGTTGTTTTTGGACGGCAATGAAGAAATTACTATATTTTGCGATTTCTCCTGCTCAGAAAGACTTAGAAAGTTGATAATTGTGGGCAACGTTAGAAATGTCATGAGAAACAAGAATTATGTAAAAGGATTGATGTAAGTCATTGTTTCCAAGAGAAATGGAGACAGGAGTGTAAAAAAGCGTTGTTTTTGGACTGCAATGAAGAAATGACTATGTTCTGCGATTTCTCCTGCTCAAAAAGACTTAGAAAGTTGATAATTGTGGGCAATGTTAGAAATGTCAGGAGAAACAAGAATTATGTAAAAGGATTGATGTAAGTCATTGTTTCCAAGAGAAATGGAGACAGGAGTGTAAAAAAGCGTTGTTTTTGGACTGCAATGAAGAAATGACTATGTTCTGCGATTTCTCCTGCTCAAAAAGACTTAGAAAGTTGATAATTGTGGGCAATGTTAGAAATGTCAGGAGAAACAAGAATTATGTAAAAGGATTGATGTAAGTCATTGTTTCCAAGAGAAAGGGAGACTGGAGTGTAAAAAAGCATTGTTTTTGGACGGCAATGAATAAATAACTGTTTTGCGATTTCTCTTGCTCAGAAAGACTTAGAAAGTTGATAATTGTGGGCAATGTTAGAAATGTCAGGAGAAACAAGAATTATGTAAAAGTATTGATGTAAGTCATTGTTTCCAAGAGAAAGGGAGACAGGAGTGTAAAAAAGTGTTGTTTTTGGACGGCAATGAAGAAATGACTATGTTTTGCGATTTCTCCTGCTCAGAAAGACTTAGAAAGTTGATAATTGTGGGCAATGTTAGAAATGTCATGAGAAACAAGAATTATGTAAAAGGATTGATGTAAGTCATTGTTTCCAGGAGAAAGGGAGACAGGAGTGTAAAAAAGTGTTGTTTTTGGACGGCAATGAAGAAATGACTATATTTTGCGGTTTCTCCTGCTCAGAAAGACTTAGAAAGTTGATAATTGTGGGCAATGTTAGAAATGTCAGGAGAAACAAGAATTATGTAAAAGGATTGATGTAAGTCATTGTTTCCAAGAGAAAGGGAGACTGGAGTGTAAAAAAGCGTTGTTTTTGGACTGCAATGAAGAAATGACTATGTTTTGCGATTTCTCCTGCTCAGAAAGACTTAGAAAGTTGATAATTGTGGACAATGTTAGAAATGTCATGAGAAACAAGAATTATGTAAAAGGATTGATGTAAGTCATTGTTTCCAAGAGAAAGGGAGACTGGAGTGTAAAAAAGCGTTGTTTTTGGACTGCAATGAAGAAATGACTATGTTTTGCGATTTCTCCTGCTCAGAAAGACTTAGAAAGTTGATATTTGTGGGCAATGTTAGAAATGTCATGAGAAACAAGAATTATGTAAAAGGATTGATGTAAGTCATTGTTTCCAGGAGAAGGGGAGACAGGAGTGTAAAAAAGCGTTGTTTTTGGACGGCAATGAAGAAATTACTATATTTTGCGATTTCTCCTGCTGAGAAAGACTTAGAAAGTTGATAATTGTGGGCAATGTTAGAAATGTCAGGAGAAACAAGAATTATGTAAAAGGATTGATGTAAGTCATTGTTTCCAAGAGAAAGGGAGACTGGAGTGTAAAAAAGCATTGTTTTTGGACGGCAATGAATAAATAACTGTTTTGCGATTTCTCTTGCTCAGAAAGACTTAGAAAGTTGATAATTGTGGGCAATGTTAGAAATGTCAGGAGAAACAAGAATTATGTAAAAGTATTGATGTAAGTCATTGTTTCCAAGAGAAAGGGAGACAGGAGTGTAAAAAAGTGTTGTTTTTGGACGGCAATGAAGAAATGACTATGTTTTGCGATTTCTCCTGCTCAGAAAGACTTAGAAAGTTGATAATTGTGGGCAATGTTAGAAATGTCATGAGAAACAAGAATTATGTAAAAGGATTGATGTAAGTCATTGTTTCCAGGAGAAAGGGAGACAGGAGTGTAAAAAAGTGTTGTTTTTGGACGGCAATGAAGAAATGACTATATTTTGCGGTTTCTCCTGCTCAGAAAGACTTAGAAAGTTGATAATTGTGGGCAATGTTAGAAATGTCAGGAGAAACAAGAATTATGTAAAAGTATTGATGTAAGTCATTGTTTCCAAGAGAAAGGGAGACAGGAGTGTAAAAAAGCGTTGTTTTTGGACGGCAATGAAGAAATGACTATATTTTGCGGTTTCTCCTGCTCAGAAAGACTTAGAAAGTTGATAATTGTGGGCAATGTTAGAAATGTCAGGAGAAACAAGAATTATGTAAAAGGATTGATGTAAGTCATTGTTTCCAAGAGAAAGGGAGACTGGAGTGTAAAAAAGCGTTGTTTTTGGACTGCAATGAAGAAATGACTATGTTCTGCGATTTCTCCTGCTCAAAAAGACTTAGAAAGTTGATAATTGTGGGCAATGTTAGAAATGTCAGGAGAAACAAGAATTATGTAAAAGGATTGATGTAAGTCATTGTTTCCAAGAGAAAGGGAGACTGGAGTGTAAAAAAGCATTGTTTTTGGACGGCAATGAATAAATAACTGTTTTGCGATTTCTCTTGCTCAGAAAGACTTAGAAAGTTGATAATTGTGGGCAATGTTAGAAATGTCAGGAGAAACAAGAATTATGTAAAAGTATTGATGTAAGTCATTGTTTCCAAGAGAAAGGGAGACTGGAGTGTAAAAAAGCATTGTTTTTGGACGGCAATGAATAAATGACTGTTTTGCGATTTCTCTTGCTCAGAAAGACTTAGAAAGTTGATAATTGTGGGCAATGTTAGAAATGTCATGAGAAACAAGAATTGTGTAAAAGGATTGATGTAAGTCATTGTTTCCAGGAGAAGGGGAGACAGGAGTGTAAAAAAGCGTTGTTTTTGGACGGCAATGAAGAAATTACTATATTTTGCGATTTCTCCTGCTCAGAAAGACTTAGAAAGTTGATAATTGTGGGCAACGTTAGAAATGTCATGAGAAACAAGAATTATGTAAAAGGATTGATGTAAGTCATTGTTTCCAAGAGAAATGGAGACAGGAGTGTAAAAAAGCGTTGTTTTTGGACTGCAATGAAGAAATGACTATGTTCTGCGATTTCTCCTGCTCAAAAAGACTTAGAAAGTTGATAATTGTGGGCAATGTTAGAAATGTCAGGAGAAACAAGAATTATGTAAAAGGATTGATGTAAGTCATTGTTTCCAAGAGAAATGGAGACAGGAGTGTAAAAAAGCGTTGTTTTTGGACTGCAATGAAGAAATGACTATGTTCTGCGATTTCTCCTGCTCAAAAAGACTTAGAAAGTTGATAATTGTGGGCAATGTTAGAAATGTCAGGAGAAACAAGAATTATGTAAAAGGATTGATGTAAGTCATTGTTTCCAAGAGAAAGAGAGACTGGAGTGTAAAAAAGCATTGTTTTTGGACGGCAATGAATAAATAACTGTTTTGCGATTTCTCTTGCTCAGAAAGACTTAGAAAGTTGATAATTGTGGGCAATGTTAGAAATGTCAGGAGAAACAAGAATTATGTAAAAGTATTGATGTAAGTCATTGTTTCCAAGAGAAAGGGAGACAGGAGTGTAAAAAAGTGTTGTTTTTGGACGGCAATGAAGAAATGACTATGTTTTGCGATTTCTCCTGCTCAGAAAGACTTAGAAAGTTGATAATTGTGGGCAATGTTAGAAATGTCATGAGAAACAAGAATTATGTAAAAGGATTGATGTAAGTCATTGTTTCCAGGAGAAAGGGAGACAGGAGTGTAAAAAAGTGTTGTTTTTGGACGGCAATGAAGAAATGACTATATTTTGCGGTTTCTCCTGCTCAGAAAGACTTAGAAAGTTGATAATTGTGGGCAATGTTAGAAATGTCAGGAGAAACAAGAATTATGTAAAAGGATTGATGTAAGTCATTGTTTCCAAGAGAAAGGGAGACTGGAGTGTAAAAAAGCGTTGTTTTTGGACTGCAATGAAGAAATGACTATGTTTTGCGATTTCTCCTGCTCAGAAAGACTTAGAAAGTTGATAATTGTGGACAATGTTAGAAATGTCATGAGAAACAAGAATTATGTAAAAGGATTGATGTAAGTCATTGTTTCCAAGAGAAAGGGAGACTGGAGTGTAAAAAAGCGTTGTTTTTGGACTGCAATGAAGAAATGACTATGTTTTGCGATTTCTCCTGCTCAGAAAGACTTAGAAAGTTGATATTTGTGGGCAATGTTAGAAATGTCATGAGAAACAAGAATTATGTAAAAGGATTGATGTAAGTCATTGTTTCCAGGAGAAGGGGAGACAGGAGTGTAAAAAAGCGTTGTTTTTGGACGGCAATGAAGAAATGACTATATTTTGCGGTTTCTCCTGCTCAGAAAGACTTAGAAAGTTGATAATTGTGGGCAATGTTAGAAATGTCAGGAGAAACAAGAATTATGTAAAAGTATTGATGTAAGTCATTGTTTCCAAGAGAAAGGGAGACAGGAGTGTAAAAAAGTGTTGTTTTTGGACGGCAATGAAGAAATGACTATGTTTTGCGATTTCTCCTGCTCAGAAAGACTTAGAAAGTTGATAATTGTGGGCAATGTTAGAAATGTCATGAGAAACAAGAATTATGTAAAAGGATTGATGTAAGTCATTGTTTCCAGGAGAAAGGGAGACAGGAGTGTAAAAAAGCGTTGTTTTTGGACGGCAATGAAGAAATGACTATATTTTGCGGTTTCTCCTGCTCAGAAAGACTTAGAAAGTTGATAATTGTGGGCAATGTTAGAAATGTCAGGAGAAACAAGAATTATGTAAAAGGATTGATGTAAGTCATTGTTTCCAAGAGAAATGGAGACAGGAGTGTAAAAAAGCGTTGTTTTTGGACTGCAATGAAGAAATGACTATGTTCTGCGATTTCTCCTGCTCAAAAAGACTTAGAAAGTTGATAATTGTGGGCAATGTTAGAAATGTCAGGAGAAACAAGAATTATGTAAAAGGATTGATGTAAGTCATTGTTTCCAAGAGAAAGGGAGACTGGAGTGTAAAAAAGCATTGTTTTTGGACGGCAATGAATAAATAACTGTTTTGCGATTTCTCTTGCTCAGAAAGACTTAGAAAGTTGATAATTGTGGGCAATGTTAGAAATGTCAGGAGAAACAAGAATTATGTAAAAGTATTGATGTAAGTCATTGTTTCCAAGAGAAAGGGAGACTGGAGTGTAAAAAAGCATTGTTTTTGGACGGCAATGAATAAATGACTGTTTTGCGATTTCTCTTGCTCAGAAAGACTTAGAAAGTTGATAATTGTGGGCAATGTTAGAAATGTCATGAGAAACAAGAATTGTGTAAAAGGATTGATGTAAGTCATTGTTTCCAGGAGAAGGGGAGACAGGAGTGTAAAAAAGCGTTGTTTTTGGACGGCAATGAAGAAATTACTATATTTTGCGATTTCTCCTGCTCAGAAAGACTTAGAAAGTTGATAATTGTGGGCAACGTTAGAAATGTCATGAGAAACAAGAATTATGTAAAAGGATTGATGTAAGTCATTGTTTCCAAGAGAAATGGAGACAGGAGTGTAAAAAAGCGTTGTTTTTGGACTGCAATGAAGAAATGACTATGTTCTGCGATTTCTCCTGCTCAAAAAGACTTAGAAAGTTGATAATTGTGGGCAATGTTAGAAATGTCAGGAGAAACAAGAATTATGTAAAAGGATTGATGTAAGTCATTGTTTCCAAGAGAAATGGAGACAGGAGTGTAAAAAAGCGTTGTTTTTGGACTGCAATGAAGAAATGACTATGTTCTGCGATTTCTCCTGCTCAAAAAGACTTAGAAAGTTGATAATTGTGGGCAATGTTAGAAATGTCAGGAGAAACAAGAATTATGTAAAAGGATTGATGTAAGTCATTGTTTCCAAGAGAAAGGGAGACTGGAGTGTAAAAAAGCATTGTTTTTGGACGGCAATGAATAAATAACTGTTTTGCGATTTCTCTTGCTCAGAAAGACTTAGAAAGTTGATAATTGTGGGCAATGTTAGAAATGTCAGGAGAAACAAGAATTATGTAAAAGTATTGATGTAAGTCATTGTTTCCAAGAGAAAGGGAGACAGGAGTGTAAAAAAGTGTTGTTTTTGGACGGCAATGAAGAAATGACTATGTTTTGCGATTTCTCCTGCTCAGAAAGACTTAGAAAGTTGATAATTGTGGGCAATGTTAGAAATGTCATGAGAAACAAGAATTATGTAAAAGGATTGATGTAAGTCATTGTTTCCAGGAGAAAGGGAGACAGGAGTGTAAAAAAGTGTTGTTTTTGGACGGCAATGAAGAAATGACTATATTTTGCGGTTTCTCCTGCTCAGAAAGACTTAGAAAGTTGATAATTGTGGGCAATGTTAGAAATGTCAGGAGAAACAAGAATTATGTAAAAGGATTGATGTAAGTCATTGTTTCCAAGAGAAAGGGAGACTGGAGTGTAAAAAAGCGTTGTTTTTGGACTGCAATGAAGAAATGACTATGTTTTGCGATTTCTCCTGCTCAGAAAGACTTAGAAAGTTGATAATTGTGGACAATGTTAGAAATGTCATGAGAAACAAGAATTATGTAAAAGGATTGATGTAAGTCATTGTTTCCAAGAGAAAGGGAGACTGGAGTGTAAAAAAGCGTTGTTTTTGGACTGCAATGAAGAAATGACTATGTTTTGCGATTTCTCCTGCTCAGAAAGACTTAGAAAGTTGATATTTGTGGGCAATGTTAGAAATGTCATGAGAAACAAGAATTATGTAAAAGGATTGATGTAAGTCATTGTTTCCAGGAGAAGGGGAGACAGGAGTGTAAAAAAGCGTTGTTTTTGGACGGCAATGAAGAAATTACTATATTTTGCGATTTCTCCTGCTGAGAAAGACTTAGAAAGTTGATAATTGTGGGCAATGTTAGAAATGTCATGAGAAACAAGAATTATGTAAAAGGATTGATGTAAGTCATTGTTTCCAGGAGAAAGGGAGACAGGAGTGTAAAAAAGCGTTGTTTTTGGACGGCAATGAAGAAATGACTATATTTTGCGGTTTCTCCTGCTCAGAAAGACTTAGAAAGTTGATAATTGTGGGCAATGTTAGAAATGTCAGGAGAAACAAGAATTATGTAAAAGGATTGATGTAAGTCATTGTTTCCAAGAGAAATGGAGACAGGAGTGTAAAAAAGTGTTGTTTTTGGACTGCAATGAAGAAATGACTATGTTCTGCGATTTCTCCTGCTCAAAAAGACTTAGAAAGTTGATAATTGTGGGCAATGTTAGAAATGTCAGGAGAAACAAGAATTATGTAAAAGTATTGATGTAAGTTATTGTTTCCAAGAGAAAGGGAGACAGGAGTGTAAAAAAGTGTTGTTTTTGGACGGCAATGAAGAAATGACTATGTTTTGCGATTTCTGCTGCTCAGAAAGACTTAGAAAGTTGATAATTGTGGGCAATGTTAGAAATGTCATGAGAAACAAGAATTATGTAAAAGGATTGATGTAAGTCATTGTTTCCAGGAGAAAGGGAGACAGGAGTGTAAAAAAGCGTTGTTTTTGGACGGCAATGAAGAAATGACTATATTTTGCGGTTTCTCCTGCTCAGAAAGACTTAGAAAGTTGATAATTGTGGGCAATGTTAGAAATGTCAGGAGAAACAAGAATTATGTAAAAGGATTGATGTAAGTCATTGTTTCCAAGAGAAAGGGAGACTGGAGTGTAAAAAAGCATTGTTTTTGGACGGCAATGAATAAATAACTGTTTTGCGATTTCTCTTGCTCAGAAAGACTTAGAAAGTTGATAATTGTGGGCAATGTTAGAAATGTCAGGAGAAACAAGAATTATGTAAAAGTATTGATGTAAGTCATTGTTTCCAAGAGAAAGGGAGACAGGAGTGTAAAAAAGTGTTGTTTTTGGACGGCAATGAAGAAATGACTATGTTTTGCGATTTCTCCTGCTCAGAAAGACTTAGAAAGTTGATAATTGTGGGCAATGTTAGAAATGTCATGAGAAACAAGAATTATGTAAAAGGATTGATGTAAGTCATTGTTTCCAGGAGAAAGGGAGACAGGAGTGTAAAAAAGTGTTGTTTTTGGACGGCAATGAAGAAATGACTATATTTTGCGGTTTCTCCTGCTCAGAAAGACTTAGAAAGTTGATAATTGTGGGCAATGTTAGAAATGTCAGGAGAAACAAGAATTATGTAAAAGTATTGATGTAAGTCATTGTTTCCAAGAGAAAGGGAGACAGGAGTGTAAAAAAGCGTTGTTTTTGGACGGCAATGAAGAAATGACTATATTTTGCGGTTTCTCCTGCTCAGAAAGACTTAGAAAGTTGATAATTGTGGGCAATGTTAGAAATGTCAGGAGAAACAAGAATTATGTAAAAGGATTGATGTAAGTCATTGTTTCCAAGAGAAAGGGAGACTGGAGTGTAAAAAAGCGTTGTTTTTGGACTGCAATGAAGAAATGACTATGTTCTGCGATTTCTCCTGCTCAAAAAGACTTAGAAAGTTGATAATTGTGGGCAATGTTAGAAATGTCAGGAGAAACAAGAATTATGTAAAAGTATTGATGTAAGTCATTGTTTCCAAGAGAAAGGGAGACAGGAGTGTAAAAAAGTGTTGTTTTTGGACGGCAATGAAGAAATGACTATATTTTGCGATTTCTCCTGCTCAGAAAGACTTAGAAAGTTGATAATTGTGGGCAACGTTAGAAATGTCATGAGAAACAAGAATTATGTAAAAGGATTGATGTAAGTCATTGTTTCCAAGAGAAATGGAGACAGGAGTGTAAAAAAGCGTTGTTTTTGGACTGCAATGAAGAAATGACTATGTTCTGCGATTTCTCCTGCTCAAAAAGACTTAGAAAGTTGATAATTGTGGGCAATGTTAGAAATGTCAGGAGAAACAAGAATTATGTAAAAGGATTGATGTAAGTCATTGTTTCCAAGAGAAATGGAGACAGGAGTGTAAAAAAGCGTTGTTTTTGGACTGCAATGAAGAAATGACTATGTTCTGCGATTTCTCCTGCTCAAAAAGACTTAGAAAGTTGATAATTGTGGGCAATGTTAGAAATGTCAGGAGAAACAAGAATTATGTAAAAGGATTGATGTAAGTCATTGTTTCCAAGAGAAAGGGAGACTGGAGTGTAAAAAAGCATTGTTTTTGGACGGCAATGAATAAATAACTGTTTTGCGATTTCTCTTGCTCAGAAAGACTTAGAAAGTTGATAATTGTGGGCAATGTTAGAAATGTCAGGAGAAACAAGAATTATGTAAAAGTATTGATGTAAGTCATTGTTTCCAAGAGAAAGGGAGACAGGAGTGTAAAAAAGTGTTGTTTTTGGACGGCAATGAAGAAATGACTATGTTTTGCGATTTCTCCTGCTCAGAAAGACTTAGAAAGTTGATAATTGTGGGCAATGTTAGAAATGTCATGAGAAACAAGAATTATGTAAAAGGATTGATGTAAGTCATTGTTTCCAGGAGAAAGGGAGACAGGAGTGTAAAAAAGTGTTGTTTTTGGACGGCAATGAAGAAATGACTATATTTTGCGGTTTCTCCTGCTCAGAAAGACTTAGAAAGTTGATAATTGTGGGCAATGTTAGAAATGTCAGGAGAAACAAGAATTATGTAAAAGGATTGATGTAAGTCATTGTTTCCAAGAGAAAGGGAGACTGGAGTGTAAAAAAGCGTTGTTTTTGGACTGCAATGAAGAAATGACTATGTTTTGCGATTTCTCCTGCTCAGAAAGACTTAGAAAGTTGATAATTGTGGACAATGTTAGAAATGTCATGAGAAACAAGAATTATGTAAAAGGATTGATGTAAGTCATTGTTTCCAAGAGAAAGGGAGACTGGAGTGTAAAAAAGCGTTGTTTTTGGACTGCAATGAAGAAATGACTATGTTTTGCGATTTCTCCTGCTCAGAAAGACTTAGAAAGTTGATATTTGTGGGCAATGTTAGAAATGTCATGAGAAACAAGAATTATGTAAAAGGATTGATGTAAGTCATTGTTTCCAGGAGAAGGGGAGACAGGAGTGTAAAAAAGCGTTGTTTTTGGACGGCAATGAAGAAATTACTATATTTTGCGATTTCTCCTGCTGAGAAAGACTTAGAAAGTTGATAATTGTGGGCAATGTTAGAAATGTCATGAGAAACAAGAATTATGTAAAAGGATTGATGTAAGTCATTGTTTCCAGGAGAAAGGGAGACAGGAGTGTAAAAAAGCGTTGTTTTTGGACGGCAATGAAAAAATGACTATATTTTGCGGTTTCTCCTGCTCAGAAAGACTTAGAAAGTTGATAATTGTGGGCAATGTTAGAAATGTCAGGAGAAACAAGAATTATGTAAAAGGATTGATGTAAGTCATTGTTTCCAAGAGAAATGGAGACAGGAGTGTAAAAAAGTGTTGTTTTTGGACTGCAATGAAGAAATGACTATGTTCTGCGATTTCTCCTGCTCAAAAAGACTTAGAAAGTTGATAATTGTGGGCAATGTTAGAAATGTCAGGAGAAACAAGAATTATGTAAAAGTATTGATGTAAGTCATTGTTTCCAAGAGAAAGGGAGACAGGAGTGTAAAAAAGTGTTGTTTTTGGACGGCAATGAAGAAATGACTATGTTTTGCGATTTCTCCTGCTCAGAAAGACTTAGAAAGTTGATAATTGTGGGCAATGTTAGAAATGTCAGGAGAAACAAGAATTATGTAAAAGGATTGATGTAAGTCATTGTTTCCAAGAGAAATGGAGACAGGAGTGTAAAAAAGCGTTGTTTTTGGACTGCAATGAAGAAATGACTATGTTCTGCGATTTCTCCTGCTCAAAAAGACTTAGAAAGTTGATAATTGTGGGCAATGTTAGAAATGTCAGGAGAAACAAGAATTATGTAAAAGGATTGATGTAAGTCATTGTTTCCAAGAGAAAGGGAGACTGGAGTGTAAAAAAGCATTGTTTTTGGACGGCAATGAATAAATAACTGTTTTGCGATTTCTCTTGCTCAGAAAGACTTAGAAAGTTGATAATTGTGGGCAATGTTAGAAATGTCAGGAGAAACAAGAATTATGTAAAAGTATTGATGTAAGTCATTGTTTCCAAGAGAAAGGGAGACAGGAGTGTAAAAAAGTGTTGTTTTTGGACGGCAATGAAGAAATGACTATGTGTTGCGATTTCTCCTGCTCAGAAAGACTTAGAAAGTTGATAATTGTGGGCAATGTTAGAAATGTCATGAGAAACAAGAATTATGTAAAAGGATTGATGTAAGTCATTGTTTCCAGGAGAAAGGGAGACAGGAGTGTAAAAAAGTGTTGTTTTTGGACGGCAATGAAGAAATGACTATATTTTGCGGTTTCTCCTGCTCAGAAAGACTTAGAAAGTTGATAATTGTGGGCAATGTTAGAAATGTCAGGAGAAACAAGAATTATGTAAAAGTATTGATGTAAGTCATTGTTTCCAAGAGAAAGGGAGACAGGAGTGTAAAAAAGCGTTGTTTTTGGACGGCAATGAAGAAATGACTATATTTTGCGGTTTCTCCTGCTCAGAAAGACTTAGAAAGTTGATAATTGTGGGCAATGTTAGAAATGTCAGGAGAAACAAGAATTATGTAAAAGGATTGATGTAAGTCATTGTTTCCAAGAGAAAGGGAGACTGGAGTGTAAAAAAGCGTTGTTTTTGGACTGCAATGAAGAAATGACTATGTTCTGCGATTTCTCCTGCTCAAAAAGACTTAGAAAGTTGATAATTGTGGGCAATGTTAGAAATGTCAGGAGAAACAAGAATTATGTAAAAGTATTGATGTAAGTCATTGTTTCCAAGAGAAAGGGAGACAGGAGTGTAAAAAAGTGTTGTTTTTGGACGGCAATGAAGAAATGACTATATTTTGCGGTTTCTCCTGCTCAGAAAGACTTAGAAAGTTGATAATTGTGGGCAATGTTAGAAATGTCAGGAGAAACAAGAATTATGTAAAAGGATTGATGTAAGTCATTGTTTCCAAGAGAAATGGAGACAGGAGTGTAAAAAAGTGTTGTTTTTGGACTGCAATGAAGAAATGACTATGTTCTGCGATTTCTCCTGCTCAAAAAGACTTAGAAAGTTGATAATTGTGGGCAATGTTAGAAATGTCAGGAGAAACAAGAATTATGTAAAAGTATTGATGTAAGTCATTGTTTCCAAGAGAAAGGGAGACAGGAGTGTAAAAAAGTGTTGTTTTTGGACGGCAATGAAGAAATGACTATGTTTTGCGATTTCTCCTGCTCAGAAAGACTTAGAAAGTTGATAATTGTGGGCAATGTTAGAAATGTCAGGAGAAACAAGAATTATGTAAAAGGATTGATGTAAGTCATTGTTTCCAAGAGAAAGGGAGACTGGAGTGTAAAAAAGCGTTGTTTTTGGACTGCAATGAAGAAATGACTATGTTTTGCGATTTCTCCTGCTCAGAAAGACTTAGAAAGTTGATAATTGTGGACAATGTTAGAAATGTCATGAGAAACAAGAATTATGTAAAAGGATTGATGTAAGTCATTGTTTCCAAGAGAAAGGGAGACTGGAGTGTAAAAAAGCGTTGTTTTTGGACGGCAATGAAGAAATGACTATGTTTTGCGATTTCTCCTGCTCAGAAAGACTTAGAAAGTTGATATTTGTGGGCAATGTTAGAAATGTCATGAGAAACAAGAATTATGTAAAAGGATTGATGTAAGTCATTGTTTCCAGGAGAAGGGGAGACAGGAGTGTAAAAAAGCGTTGTTTTTGGACGGCAATGAAGAAATTACTATATTTTGCGATTTCTCCTGCTGAGAAAGACTTAGAAAGTTGATAATTGTGGGCAATGTTAGAAATGTCATGAGAAACAAGAATTATGTAAAAGGATTGATGTAAGTCATTGTTTCCAGGAGAAAGGGAGACAGGAGTGTAAAAAAGTGTTGTTTTTGGACGGCAATGAAGAAATGACTATATTTTGCGGTTTCTCCTGCTCAGAAAGACTTAGAAAGTTGATAATTGTGGGCAATGTTAGAAATGTCAGGAGAAACAAGAATTATGTAAAAGTATTGATGTAAGTCATTGTTTCCAAGAGAAAGGGAGACAGGAGTGTAAAAAAGCGTTGTTTTTGGACGGCAATGAAGAAATGACTATATTTTGCGGTTTCTCCTGCTCAGAAAGACTTAGAAAGTTGATAATTGTGGGCAATGTTAGAAATGTCAGGAGAAACAAGAATTATGTAAAAGGATTGATGTAAGTCATTGTTTCCAAGAGAAAGGGAGACTGGAGTGTAAAAAAGCGTTGTTTTTGGACTGCAATGAAGAAATGACTATGTTCTGCGATTTCTCCTGCTCAAAAAGACTTAGAAAGTTGATAATTGTGGGCAATGTTAGAAATGTCAGGAGAAACAAGAATTATGTAAAAGTATTGATGTAAGTCATTGTTTCCAAGAGAAAGGGAGACAGGAGTGTAAAAAAGTGTTGTTTTTGGACGGCAATGAAGAAATGACTATATTTTGCGGTTTCTCCTGCTCAAAAAGACTTAGAAAGTTGATAATTGTGGGCAATGTTAGAAATGTCAGGAGAAACAAGAATTATGTAAAAGTATTGATGTAAGTCATTGTTTCCAAGAGAAAGGGAGACAGGAGTGTAAAAAAGTGTTGTTTTTGGACGGCAATGAAGAAATGACTATGTTTTGCGATTTCTCCTGCTCAGAAAGACTTAGAAAGTTGATAATTGTGGGCAATGTTAGAAATGTCAGGAGAAACAAGAATTATGTAAAAGGATTGATGTAAGTCATTGTTTCCAAGAGAAAGGGAGACTGGAGTGTAAAAAAGCGTTGTTTTTGGACTGCAATGAAGAAATGACTATGTTTTGCGATTTCTCCTGCTCAGAAAGACTTAGAAAGTTGATAATTGTGGACAATGTTAGAAATGTCATGAGAAACAAGAATTATGTAAAAGGATTGATGTAAGTCATTGTTTCCAAGAGAAAGGGAGACTGGAGTGTAAAAAAGCGTTGTTTTTGGACTGCAATGAAGAAATGACTATGTTTTGCGATTTCTCCTGCTCAGAAAGACTTAGAAAGTTGATATTTGTGGGCAATGTTAGAAATGTCATGAGAAACAAGAATTATGTAAAAGGATTGATGTAAGTCATTGTTTCCAGGAGAAGGGGAGACAGGAGTGTAAAAAAGCGTTGTTTTTGGACGGCAATGAAGAAATTACTATATTTTGCGATTTCTCCTGCTGAGAAAGACTTAGAAAGTTGATAATTGTGGGCAATGTTAGAAATGTCATGAGAAACAAGAATTATGTAAAAGGATTGATGTAAGTCATTGTTTCCAGGAGAAAGGGAGACAGGAGTGTAAAAAAGTGTTGTTTTTGGACGGCAATGAAGAAATGACTATATTTTGCGGTTTCTCCTGCTCAGAAAGACTTAGAAAGTTGATAATTGTGGGCAATGTTAGAAATGTCAGGAGAAACAAGAATTATGTAAAAGTATTGATGTAAGTCATTGTTTCCAAGAGAAAGGGAGACAGGAGTGTAAAAAAGCGTTGTTTTTGGACGGCAATGAAGAAATGACTATATTTTGCGGTTTCTCCTGCTCAGAAAGACTTAGAAAGTTGATAATTGTGGGCAATGTTAGAAATGTCAGGAGAAACAAGAATTATGTAAAAGGATTGATGTAAGTCATTGTTTCCAAGAGAAAGGGAGACTGGAGTGTAAAAAAGCGTTGTTTTTGGACTGCAATGAAGAAATGACTATGTTCTGCGATTTCTCCTGCTCAAAAAGACTTAGAAAGTTGATAATTGTGGGCAATGTTAGAAATGTCAGGAGAAACAAGAATTATGTAAAAGTATTGATGTAAGTCATTGTTTCCAAGAGAAAGGGAGACAGGAGTGTAAAAAAGTGTTGTTTTTGGACGGCAATGAAGAAATGACTATATTTTGCGGTTTCTCCTGCTCAGAAAGACTTAGAAAGTTGATAATTGTGGGCAATGTTAGAAATGTCAGGAGAAACAAGAATTATGTAAAAGGATTGATGTAAGTCATTGTTTCCAAGAGAAATGGAGACTGGAGTGTAAAAAAGCGTTGTTTTTGGACTGCAATGAAGAAATGACTATGTTCTGCGATTTCTCCTGCTCAAAAAGACTTAGAAAGTTGATAATTGTGGGCAATGTTAGAAATGTCAGGAGAAACAAGAATTATGTAAAAGTATTGATGTAAGTCATTGTTTCCAAGAGAAAGGGAGACAGGAGTGTAAAAAAGTGTTGTTTTTGGACGGCAATGAAGAAATGACTATATTTTGCGGTTTCTCCTGCTCAGAAAGACTTAGAAAGTTGATAATTGTGGGCAATGTTAGAAATGTCAGGAGAAACAAGAATTATGTAAAAGGATTGATGTAAGTCATTGTTTCCAAGAGAAATGGAGACAGGAGTGTAAAAAAGTGTTGTTTTTGGACTGCAATGAAGAAATGACTATGTTCTGCGATTTCTCCTGCTCAAAAAGACTTAGAAAGTTGATAATTGTGGGCAATGTTAGAAATGTCAGGAGAAACAAGAATTATGTAAAAGTATTGATGTAAGTCATTGTTTCCAAGAGAAAGGGAGACAGGAGTGTAAAAAAGTGTTGTTTTTGGACGGCAATGAAGAAATGACTATGTTTTGCGATTTCTCCTGCTCAGAAAGACTTAGAAAGTTGATAATTGTGGGCAATGTTAGAAATGTCAGGAGAAACAAGAATTATGTAAAAGGATTGATGTAAGTCATTGTTTCCAAGAGAAAGGGAGACTGGAGTGTAAAAAAGCGTTGTTTTTGGACTGCAATGAAGAAATGACTATGTTTTGCGATTTCTCCTGCTCAGAAAGACTTAGCAAGTTGATAATTGTGGACAATGTTAGAAATGTCATGAGAAACAAGAATTATGTAAAAGGATTGATGTAAGTCATTGTTTCCAGGAGAAAGGGAGACTGGAGTGTAAAAAAGCGTTGTTTTTGGACTGCAATGAAGAAATGACTATGTTTTGCGATTTCTCCTGCTCAGAAAGACTTAGAAAGTTGATATTTGTGGGCAATGTTAGAAATGTCATGAGAAACAAGAATTATGTAAAAGGATTGATGTAAGTCATTGTTTCCAGGAGAAGGGGAGACAGGAGTGTAAAAAAGCGTTGTTTTTGGACGGCAATGAAGAAATTACTATATTTTGCGATTTCTCCTGCTGAGAAAGACTTAGAAAGTTGATAATTGTGGGCAATGTTAGAAATGTCATGAGAAACAAGAATTATGTAAAAGGATTGATGTAAGTCATTGTTTCCAGGAGAAAGGGAGACAGGAGTGTAAAAAAGTGTTGTTTTTGGACGGCAATGAAGAAATGACTATATTTTGCGGTTTTTCCTGCTCAGAAAGACTTAGGAAGTTGATAATTGTGGGCAATGTTAGAAATGTCAGGAGAAACAAGAATTATGTAAAAGTATTGATGTAAGTCATTGTTTCCAAGAGAAAGGGAGACAGGAGTGTAAAAAAGCGTTGTTTTTGGACGGCAATGAAGAAATGACTATATTTTGCGGTTTCTCCTGCTCAGAAAGACTTAGAAAGTTGATAATTGTGGGCAATGTTAGAAATGTCAGGAGAAACAAGAATTATGTAAAAGGATTGATGTAAGTCATTGTTTCCAAGAGAAATGGAGACAGGAGTGTAAAAAAGTGTTGTTTTTGGACTGCAATGAAGAAATGACTATGTTCTGCGATTTCTCCTGCTCAAAAAGACTTAGAAAGTTGATAATTGTGGGCAATGTTAGAAATGTCAGGAGAAACAAGAATTATGTAAAAGTATTGATGTAAGTCATTGTTTCCAAGAGAAAGGGAGACAGGAGTGTAAAAAAGTGTTGTTTTTGGACGGCAATGAAGAAATGACTATGTTTTGCGATTTCTCCTGCTCAGAAAGACTTAGAAAGTTGATAATTGTGGGCAATGTTAGAAATGTCAGGAGAAACAAGAATTATGTAAAAGGATTGATGTAAGTCATTGTTTCCAAGAGAAAGGGAGACTGGAGTGTAAAAAAGCGTTGTTTTTGGACTGCAATGAAGAAATGACTATGTTTTGCGATTTCTCCTGCTCAGAAAGACTTAGAAAGTTGATAATTGTGGACAATGTTAGAAATGTCATGAGAAACAAGAATTATGTAAAAGGATTGATGTAAGTCATTGTTTCCAAGAGAAAGGGAGACTGGAGTGTAAAAAAGCGTTGTTTTTGGACTGCAATGAAGAAATGACTATGTTTTGCGATTTCTCCTGCTCAGAAAGACTTAGAAAGTTGATATTTGTGGGCAATGTTAGAAATGTCATGAGAAACAAGAATTATGTAAAAGGATTGATGTAAGTCATTGTTTCCAGGAGAAGGGGAGACAGGAGTGTAAAAAAGCGTTGTTTTTGGACGGCAATGAAGAAATTACTATATTTTGCGATTTCTCCTGCTGAGAAAGACTTAGAAAGTTGATAATTGTGGGCAATGTTAGAAATGTCATGAGAAACAAGAATTATGTAAAAGGATTGATGTAAGTCATTGTTTCCAGGAGAAAGGGAGACAGGAGTGTAAAAAAGTGTTGTTTTTGGACGGCAATGAAGAAATGACTATATTTTGCGGTTTCTCCTGCTCAGAAAGACTTAGAAAGTTGATAATTGTGGGCAATGTTAGAAATGTCAGGAGAAACAAGAATTATGTAAAAGTATTGATGTAAGTCATTGTTTCCAAGAGAAAGGGAGACAGGAGTGTAAAAAAGCGTTGTTTTTGGACGGCAATGAAGAAATGACTATATTTTGCGGTTTCTCCTGCTCAGAAAGACTTAGAAAGTTGATAATTGTGGGCAATGTTAGAAATGTCAGGAGAAACAAGAATTATGTAAAAGGATTGATGTAAGTCATTGTTTCCAAGAGAAAGGGAGACTGGAGTGTAAAAAAGCGTTGTTTTTGGACTGCAATGAAGAAATGACTATGTTCTGCGATTTCTCCTGCTCAAAAAGACTTAGAAAGTTGATAATTGTGGGCAATGTTAGAAATGTCAGGAGAAACAAGAATTATGTAAAAGTATTGATGTAAGTCATTGTTTCCAAGAGAAAGGGAGACAGGAGTGTAAAAAAGTGTTGTTTTTGGACGGCAATGAAGAAATGACTATATTTTGCGGTTTCTCCTGCTCAGAAAGACTTAGAAAGTTGATAATTGTGGGCAATGTTAGAAATGTCAGGAGAAACAAGAATTATGTAAAAGGATTGATGTAAGTCATTGTTTCCAAGAGAAATGGAGACAGGAGTGTAAAAAAGTGTTGTTTTTGGACTGCAATGAAGAAATGACTATGTTCTGCGATTTCTCCTGCTCAAAAAGACTTAGAAAGTTGATAATTGTGGGCAATGTTAGAAATGTCAGGAGAAACAAGAATTATGTAAAAGTATTGATGTAAGTCATTGTTTCCAAGAGAAAGGGAGACAGGAGTGTGAAAAAGTGTTGTTTTTGGACGGCAATGAAGAAATGACTATGTTTTGCGATTTCTCCTGCTCAGAAAGACTTAGAAAGTTGATAATTGTGGGCAATGTTAGAAATGTCAGGAGAAACAAGAATTATGTAAAAGGATTGATGTAAGTCATTGTTTCCAAGAGAAAGGGAGACTGGAGTGTAAAAAAGCGTTGTTTTTGGACTGCAATGAAGAAATGACTATGTTTTGCGATTTCTCCTGCTCAGAAAGACTTAGAAAGTTGATAATTGTGGACAATGTTAGAAATGTCATGAGAAACAAGAATTATGTAAAAGGATTGATGTAAGTCATTGTTTCCAAGAGAAAGGGAGACTGGAGTGTAAAAAAGCGTTGTTTTTGGACTGCAATGAAGAAATGACTATGTTTTGCGATTTCTCCTGCTCAGAAAGACTTAGAAAGTTGATATTTGTGGGCAATGTTAGAAATGTCATGAGAAACAAGAATTATGTAAAAGGATTGATGTAAGTCATTGTTTCCAGGAGAAGGGGAGACAGGAGTGTAAAAAAGCGTTGTTTTTGGACGGCAATGAAGAAATTACTATATTTTGCGATTTCTCCTGCTGAGAAAGACTTAGAAAGTTGATAATTGTGGGCAATGTTAGAAATGTCATGAGAAACAAGAATTATGTAAAAGGATTGATGTAAGTCATTGTTTCCAGGAGAAAGGGAGACAGGAGTGTAAAAAAGTGTTGTTTTTGGACGGCAATGAAGAAATGACTGTATTTTGCGGTTTCTCCTGCTCAGAAAGACTTAGAAAGTTGATAATTGTGGGCAATGTTAGAAATGTCAGGAGAAACAAGAATTATGTAAAAGTATTGATGTAAGTCATTGTTTCCAAGAGAAAGGGAGACAGGAGTGTAAAAAAGCGTTGTTTTTGGACGGCAATGAAGAAATGACTATATTTTGCGGTTTCTCCTGCTCAGAAAGACTTAGAAAGTTGATAATTGTGGGCAATGTTAGAAATGTCAGGAGAAACAAGAATTATGTAAAAGGATTGATGTAAGTCATTGTTTCCAAGAGAAAGAGAGACTGGAGTGTAAAAAAGCGTTGTTTTTGGACTGCAATGAAGAAATGACTATGTTCTGCGATTTCTCCTGCTCAAAAAGACTTAGAAAGTTGATAATTGTGGGCAATGTTAGAAATGTCAGGAGAAACAAGAATTATGTAAAAGGATTGATGTAAGTCATTGTTTCCAAGAGAAATGGAGACAGGAGTGTAAAAAAGTGTTGTTTTTGGACTGCAATGAAGAAATGACTATGTTCTGCGATTTCTCCTGCTCAAAAAGACTTAGAAAGTTGATAATTGTGGGCAATGTTAGAAATGTCATGAGAAACAAGAATTATGTAAAAGGATTGATGTAAGTCATTGTTTCCAGGAGAAAGGGAGACAGGAGTGTAAAAAAGTGTTGTTTTTGGACGGCAATGAAGAAATGACTATATTTTGCGGTTTCTCCTGCTCAGAAAGACTTAGAAAGTTGATAATTGTGGGCAATGTTAGAAATGTCAAGAGAAACAAGAATTATGTAAAAGTATTGATGTAAGTCATTGTTTCCAAGAGAAAGGGAGACAGGAGTGTAAAAAAGCGTTGTTTTTGGACGGCAATGAAGAAATGACTATATTTTGCGGTTTCTCCTGCTCAGAAAGACTTAGAAAGTTGATAATTGTGGGCAATGTTAGAAATGTCAGGAGAAACAAGAATTATGTAAAAGTATTGATGTAAGTCATTGTTTCCAAGAGAAAGGGAGACAGGAGTGTAAAAAAGCGTTGTTTTTGGACGGCAATGAAGAAATGACTATATTTTGCGGTTTCTCCTGCTCAGAAAGACTTAGAAAGTTGATAATTGTGGGCAATGTTAGAAATGTCAGGAGAAACAAGAATTATGTAAAAGGATTGATGTAAGTCATTGTTTCCAAGAGAAAGGGAGACTGGAGTGTAAAAAAGCGTTGTTTTTGGACTGCAATGAAGAAATGACTATGTTCTGCGATTTCTCCTGCTCAAAAAGACTTAGAAAGTTGATAATTGTGGGCAATGTTAGAAATGTCAGGAGAAACAAGAATTATGTAAAAGTATTGATGTAAGTCATTGTTTCCAAGAGAAAGGGAGACAGGAGTGTAAAAAAGTGTTGTTTTTGGACGGCAATGAAGAAATGACTATATTTTGCGGTTTCTCCTGCTCAGAAAGACTTAGAAAGTTGATAATTGTGGGCAATGTTAGAAATGTCAGGAGAAACAAGAATTATGTAAAAGGATTGATGTAAGTCATTGTTTCCAAGAGAAATGGAGACAGGAGTGTAAAAAAGTGTTGTTTTTGGACTGCAATGAAGAAATGACTATGTTCTGCGATTTCTCCTGCTCAAAAAGACTTAGAAAGTTGATAATTGTGGGCAATGTTAGAAATGTCAGGAGAAACAAGAATTATGTAAAAGTATTGATGTAAGTCATTGTTTCCAAGAGAAAGGGAGACAGGAGTGTAAAAAAGTGTTGTTTTTGGACGGCAATGAAGAAATGACTATGTTTTGCGATTTCTCCTGCTCAGAAAGACTTAGAAAGTTGATAATTGTGGGCAATGTTAGAAATGTCAGGAGAAACAAGAATTATGTAAAAGGATTGATGTAAGTCATTGTTTCCAAGAGAAAGGGAGACTGGAGTGTAAAAAAGCGTTGTTTTTGGACTGCAATGAAGAAATGACTATGTTTTGCGATTTCTCCTGCTCAGAAAGACTTAGAAAGTTGATAATTGTGGACAATGTTAGAAATGTCATGAGAAACAAGAATTATGTAAAAGGATTGATGTAAGTCATTGTTTCCAAGAGAAAGGGAGACAGGAGTGTAAAAAAGTGTTGTTTTTGGACGGCAATGAAGAAATGACTATATTTTGCGATTTCTCCTGCTCAGAAAGACTTAGAAAGTTGATAATTGTGGGCAATGTTAGAAATGTCAGGAGAAACAAGAATTATGTAAAAGTATTGATGTAAGTCATTGTTTCCAAGAGAAAGGGAGACAGGAGTGTAAAAAAGCGTTGTTTTTGGACGGCAATGAAGAAATGACTATATTTTGCGGTTTCTCCTGCTCAGAAAGACTTAGAAAGTTGATAATTGTGGGCAATGTTAGAAATGTCAGGAGAAACAAGAATTATGTAAAAGGATTGATGTAAGTCATTGTTTCCAAGAGAAAGGGAGACTGGAGTGTAAAAAAGCGTTGTTTTTGGACTGCAATGAAGAAATGACTATGTTTTGCGATTTCTCCTGCTCAAAAAGACTTAGAAAGTTGATAATTGTGGGCAATGTTAGAAATGTCATGAGAAACAAGAATTATGTAAAAGGATTGATGTAAGTCATTGTTTCCAGGAGAAGGGGAGACAGGAGTGTAAAAAAGCGTTGTTTTTGGACGGCAATGAAGAAATTACTATATTTTGCGATTTCTCCTGCTGAGAAAGACTTAGAAAGTTGATAATTGTGGGCAATGTTAGAAATGTCATGAGAAACAAGAATTATGTAAAAGGATTGATGTAAGTCATTGTTTCCAGGAGAAAGGGAGACAGGAGTGTAAAAAAGTGTTGTTTTTGGACGGCAATGAAGAAATGACTATATTTTGCGGTTTCTCCTGCTCAGAAAGACTTAGAAAGTTGATAATTGTGGGCAATGTTAGAAATGTCAGGAGAAACAAGAATTATGTAAAAGTATTGATGTAAGTCATTGTTTCCAAGAGAAAGGGAGACAGGAGTGTAAAAAAGCGTTGTTTTTGGACGGCAATGAAGAAATGACTATATTTTGCGGTTTCTCCTGCTCAGAAAGACTTAGAAAGTTGATAATTGTGGGCAATGTTAGAAATGTCAGGAGAAACAAGAATTATGTAAAAGGATTGATGTAAGTCATTGTTTCCAAGAGAAAGGGAGACTGGAGTGTAAAAAAGCGTTGTTTTTGGACTGCAATGAAGAAATGACTATGTTCTGCGATTTCTCCTGCTCAAAAAGACTTAGAAAGTTGATAATTGTGGGCAATGTTAGAAATGTCAGGAGAAACAAGAATTATGTAAAAGTATTGATGTAAGTCATTGTTTCCAAGAGAAAGGGAGACAGGAGTGTAAAAAAGTGTTGTTTTTGGACGGCAATGAAGAAATGACTATATTTTGCGGTTTCTCCTGCTCAGAAAGACTTAGAAAGTTGATAATTGTGGGCAATGTTAGAAATGTCAGGAGAAACAAGAATTATGTAAAAGGATTGATGTAAGTCATTGTTTCCAAGAGAAATGGAGACAGGAGTGTAAAAAAGTGTTGTTTTTGGACTGCAATGAAGAAATGACTATGTTCTGCGATTTCTCCTGCTCAAAAAGAC
This sequence comes from Mixophyes fleayi, assembly GCF_038048845.1. Lineage (NCBI taxonomy): Eukaryota > Metazoa > Chordata > Amphibia > Anura > Limnodynastidae > Mixophyes > Mixophyes fleayi. Next base: position 22,240 of record NW_027447912.1, on the reverse strand, counting down.
TTAGAAAGTTGATAATTGTGGGCAATGTTAGAAATGTCAGGAGAAACAAGAATTATGTAAAAGTATTGATGTAAGTCATTGTTTCCAAGAGAAAGGGAGACAGGAGTGTAAAAAAGTGTTGTTTTTGGACGGCAATGAAGAAATGACTATGTTTTGCGATTTCTCCTGCTCAGAAAGACTTAGAAAGTTGATAATTGTGGGCAATGTTAGAAATGTCAGGAGAAACAAGAATTATGTAAAAGGATTTATGTAAGTCATTGTTTCCAAGAGAAAGGGAGACTGGAGTGTAAAAAAGCGTTGTTTTTGGACTGCAATGAAGAAATGACTATGTTTTGCGATTTCTCCTGCTCAGAAAGACTTACAAAGTTGATAATTGTGGACAATGTTAGAAATGTCATGAGAAACAAGAATTATGTAAAAGGATTGATGTAAGTCATTGTTTCCAAGAGAAAGGGAGACTGGAGTGTAAAAAAGCGTTGTTTTTGGACTGCAATGAAGAAATGACTATGTTTTGCGATTTCTCCTGCTCAGAAAGACTTAGAAAGTTGATATTTGTGGGCAATGTTAGAAATGTCATGAGAAACAAGAATTATGTAAAAGGATTGATGTAAGTCATTGTTTCCAGGAGAAGGGGAGACAGGAGTGTAAAAAAGCGTTGTTTTTGGACGGCAATGAAGAAATTACTATATTTTGCGATTTCTCCTGCTGAGAAAGACTTAGAAAGTTGATAATTGTGGGCAATGTTAGAAATGTCATGAGAAACAAGAATTATGTAAAAGGATTGATGTAAGTCATTGTTTCCAGGAGAAAGGGAGACAGGAGTGTAAAAAAGTGTTGTTTTTGGACGGCAATGAAGAAATGACTATATTTTGCGGTTTCTCCTGCTCAGAAAGACTTAGAAAGTTGATAATTGTGGGCAATGTTAGAAATGTCAGGAGAAACAAGAATTATGTAAAAGTATTGATGTAAGTCATTGTTTCCAAGAGAAAGGGAGACAGGAGTGTAAAAAAGCGTTGTTTTTGGACGGCAATGAAGAAATGACTATATTTTGCGGTTTCTCCTGCTCAGAAAGACTTAGAAAGTTGATAATTGTGGGCAATGTTAGAAATGTCAGGAGAAACAAGAATTATGTAAAAGGATTGATGTAAGTCATTGTTTCCAAGAGAAAGGGAGACTGGAGTGTAAAAAAGCGTTGTTTTTGGACTGCAATGAAGAAATGACTATGTTCTGCGATTTCTCCTGCTCAAAAAGACTTAGAAAGTTCATAATTGTGGGCAATGTTAGAAATGTCAGGAGAAACAAGAATTATGTAAAAGTATTGATGTAAGTCATTGTTTCCAAGAGAAAGGGAGACAGGAGTGTAAAAAAGTGTTGTTTTTGGACGGCAATGAAGAAATGACTATATTTTGCGGTTTCTCCTGCTCAGAAAGACTTAGAAAGTTGATAATTGTGGGCAATGTTAGAAATGTCAGGAGAAACAAGAATTATGTAAAAGTATTGATGTAAGTCATTGTTTCCAAGAGAAATGGAGACAGGAGTGTAAAAAAGTGTTGTTTTTGGACTGCAATGAAGAAATGACTATGTTCTGCGATTTCTCCTGCTCAAAAAGACTTAGAAAGTTGATAATTGTGGGCAATGTTAGAAATGTCAGGAGAAACAAGAATTATGTAAAAGTATTGATGTAAGTCATTGTTTCCAAGAGAAAGGGAGACAGGAGTGTAAAAAAGTGTTGTTTTTGGACGGCAATGAAGAAATGACTATGTTTTGCGATTTCTTCTGCTCAGAAAGACTTAGAAAGTTGATAATTGTGGGCAATGTTAGAAATGTCAGGAGAAACAAGAATTATGTAAAAGGATTGATGTAAGTCATTGTTTCCAAGAGAAAGGGAGACTGGAGTGTAAAAAAGCGTTGTTTTTGGACTGCAATGAAGAAATGACTATGTTTTGCGATTTCTCCTGCTCAGAAAGACTTAGAAAGTTGATAATTGTGGACAATGTTAGAAATGTCATGAGAAACAAGAATTATGTAAAAGGATTGATGTAAGTCATTGTTTCCAAGAGAAAGGGAGACTGGAGTGTAAAAAAGCGTTGTTTTTGGACTGCAATGAAGAAATGACTATGTTTTGCGATTTCTCCTGCTCAGAAAGACTTAGAAAGTTGATATTTGTGGGCAATGTTAGAAATGTCATGAGAAACAAGAATTATGTAAAAGGATTGATGTAAGTCATTGTTTCCAGGAGAAGGGGAGACAGGAGTGTAAAAAAGCGTTGTTTTTGGACGGCAATGAAGAAATTACTATATTTTGCGATTTCTCCTGCTGAGAAAGACTTAGAAAGTTGATAATTGTGGGCAATGTTAGAAATGTCATGAGAAACAAGAATTATGTAAAAGGATTGATGTAAGTCATTGTTTCCAGGAGAAAGGGAGACAGGAGTGTAAAAAAGTGTTGTTTTTGGACGGCAATGAAGAAATGACTATATTTTGCGGTTTCTCCTGCTCAGAAAGACTTAGAAAGTTGATAATTGTGGGCAATGTTAGAAATGTCAGGAGAAACAAGAATTATGTAAAAGTATTGATGTAAGTCATTGTTTCCAAGAGAAAGGGAGACAGGAGTGTAAAAAAGCGTTGTTTTTGGACGGCAATGAAGAAATGACTATATTTTGCGGTTTCTCCTGCTCAGAAAGACTTAGAAAGTTGATAATTGTGGGCAATGTTAGAAATGTCAGGAGAAACAAGAATTATGTAAAAGGATTGATGTAAGTCATTGTTTCCAAGAGAAAGGGAGACTGGAGTGTAAAAAAGCGTTGTTTTTGGACTGCAATGAAGAAATGACTATGTTCTGCGATTTCTCCTGCTCAAAAAGACTTAGAAAGTTGATAATTGTGGGCAATGTTAGAAATGTCAGGAGAAACAAGAATTATGTAAAAGTATTGATGTAAGTCATTGTTTCCAAGAGAAAGGGAGACAGGAGTGTAAAAAAGTGTTGTTTTTGGACGGCAATGAAGAAATGACTATATTTTGCGGTTTCTCCTGCTCAGAAAGACTTAGAAAGTTGATAATTGTGGGCAATGTTAGAAATGTCAGGAGAAACAAGAATTATGTAAAAGGATTCATGTAAGTCATTGTTTCCAAGAGAAAGGGAGACAGGAGTGTAAAAAAGTGTTGTTTTTGGACGGCAATGAAGAAATGACTATGTTTTGCGATTTCTCCTGCTCAGAAAGACTTAGAAAGTTGATAATTGTGGGCAATGTTAGAAATGTCAGGAGAAACAAGAATTATGTAAAAGGATTGATGTAAGTCATTGTTTCCAAGAGAAAGGGAGACTGGAGTGTAAAAAAGCGTTGTTTTTGGACTGCAATGAAGAAATGACTATGTTTTGCGATTTCTCCTGCTCAGAAAGACTTAGAAAGTTGATAATTGTGGACAATGTTAGAAATGTCATGAGAAACAAGAATTATGTAAAAGGATTGATGTAAGTCATTGTTTCCAAGAGAAAGGGAGACTGGAGTGTAAAAAAGCGTTGTTTTTGGACTGCAATGAAGAAATGACTATGTTTTGCGATTTCTCCTGCTCAGAAAGACTTAGAAAGTTGATATTTGTGGGCAATGTTAGAAATGTCATGAGAAACAAGAATTATGTAAAAGGATTGATGTAAGTCATTGTTTCCAGGAGAAGGGGAGACAGGAGTGTAAAAAAGCGTTGTTTTTGGACGGCAATGAAGAAATTACTATATTTTGCGATTTCCCCTGCTGAGAAAGACTTAGAAAGTTGATAATTGTGGGCAATGTTAGAAATGTCATGAGAAACAAGAATTATGTAAAAGGATTGATGTAAGTCATTGTTTCCAGGAGAAAGGGAGACAGGAGTGTAAAAAAGTGTTGTTTTTGGACGGCAATGAAGAAATGACTATATTTTGCGGTTTCTCCTGCTCAGAAAGACTTAGAAAGTTGATAATTGTGGGCAATATTAGAAATGTCAGGAGAAACAAGAATTATGTAAAAGTATTGATGTAAGTCATTGTTTCCAAGAGAAAGGGAGACAGGAGTGTAAAAAAGCGTTGTTTTTGGACGGCAATGAAGAAATGACTATATTTTGCGGTTTCTCCTGCTCAGAAAGACTTAGAAAGTTGATAATTGTGGGCAATGTTAGAAATGTCAGGAGAAACAAGAATTATGTAAAAGGATTGATGTAAGTCATTGTTTCCAAGAGAAAGGGAGACTGGAGTGTAAAAAAGCGTTGTTTTTGGACTGCAATGAAGAAATGACTATGTTCTGCGATTTCTCCTGCTCAAAAAGACTTAGAAAGTTGATAATTGTGGGCAATGTTAGAAATGTCAGGAGAAACAAGAATTATGTAAAAGTATTGATGTAAGTCATTGTTTCCAAGAGAAAGGGAGACAGGAGTGTAAAAAAGTGTTGTTTTTGGACGGCAATGAAGAAATGACTATATTTTGCGGTTTCTCCTGCTCAGAAAGACTTAGAAAGTTGATAATTGTGGGCAATGTTAGAAATGTCAGGAGAAACAAGAATTATGTAAAAGGATTGATGTAAGTCATTGTTTCCAAGAGAAATGGAGACAGGAGTGTAAAAAAGTGTTGTTTTTGGACTGCAATGAAGAAATGACTATGTTCTGCGATTTCTCCTGCTCAAAAAGACTTAGAAAGTTGATAATTGTGGGCAATGTTAGAAATGTCAGGAGAAACAAGAATTATGTAAAAGTATTGATGTAAGTCATTGTTTCCAAGAGAAAGGGAGACAGGAGTGTAAAAAAGTGTTGTTTTTGGACGGCAATGAAGAAATGACTATGTTTTGCGATTTCTCCTGCTCAGAAAGACTTAGAAAGTTGATAATTGTGGGCAATGTTAGAAATGTCAGGAGAAACAAGAATTATGTAAAAGGATTGATGTAAGTCATTGTTTCCAAGAGAAAGGGAGACTGGAGTGTAAAAAAGCGTTGTTTTTGGACTGCAATGAAGAAATGACTATGTTTTGCGATTTCTCCTGCTCAGAAAGACTTAGAAAGTTGATAATTGTGGACAATGTTAGAAATGTCATGAGAAACAAGAATTATGTAAAAGGATTGATGTAAGTCATTGTTTCCAAGAGAAAGGGAGACAGGAGTGTAAAAAAGTGTTGTTTTTGGACGGCAATGAAGAAATGACTATATTTTGCGATTTCTCCTGCTCAGAAAGACTTAGAAAGTTGATAATTGTGGGCAATGTTAGAAATGTCAGGAGAAACAAGAATTATGTAAAAGTATTGATGTAAGTCATTGTTTCCAAGAGAAAGGGAGACAGGAGTGTAAAAAAGCGTTGTTTTTGGACGGCAATGAAGAAATGACTATATTTTGCGGTTTCTCCTGCTCAGAAAGACTTAGAAAGTTGATAATTGTGGGCAATGTTAGAAATGTCAGGAGAAACAAGAATTATGTAAAAGGATTGATGTAAGTCATTGTTTCCAAGAGAAAGGGAGACTGGAGTGTAAAAAAGCGTTGTTTTTGGACTGCAATGAAGAAATGACTATGTTCTGCGATTTCTCCTGCTCAAAAAGACTTAGAAAGTTGATAATTGTGGGCAATGTTAGAAATGTCAGGAGAAACAAGAATTATGTAAAAGTATTGATGTAAGTCATTGTTTCCAAGAGAAAGGAAGACAGGAGTGTAAAAAAGTGTTGTTTTTGGACGGCAATGAAGAAATGACTATATTTTGCGGTTTCTCCTGCTCAGAAAGACTTAGAAAGTTGATAATTGTGGGCAATGTTAGAAATGTCAGGAGAAACAAGAATTATGTAAAAGGATTGATGTAAGTCATTGTTTCCAAGAGAAATGGAGACAGGAGTGTAAAAAAGTGTTGTTTTTGGACTGCAATGAAGAAATGACTATGTTCTGCGATTTCTCCTGCTCAAAAAGACTTAGAAAGTTGATAATTGTGGGCAATGTTAGAAATGTCAGGAGAAACAAGAATTATGTAAAAGTATTGATGTAAGTCATTGTTTCCAAGAGAAAGGGAGACAGGAGTGTAAAAAAGTGTTGTTTTTGGACAGCAATGAAGAAATGACTATGTTTTGCGATTTCTCCTGCTCAGAAAGACTTAGAAAGTTGATAATTGTGGGCAATGTTAGAAATGTCAGGAGAAACAAGAATTATGTAAAAGGATTGATGTAAGTCATTGTTTCCAAGAGAAAGGGAGACTGGAGTGTAAAAAAGCGTTGTTTTTGGACTGCAATGAAGAAATGACTATGTTTTGCGATTTCTCCTGCTCAGAAAGACTTAGAAAGTTGATAATTGTGGACAATGTTAGAAATGTCATGAGAAACAAGAATTATGTAAAAGGATTGATGTAAGTCATTGTTTCCAAGAGAAAGGGAGACTGGAGTGTAAAAAAGCGTTGTTTTTGGACTGCAATGAAGAAATGACTATGTTTTGCGATTTCTCCTGCTCAGAAAGACTTAGAAAGTTGATATTTGTGGGCAATGTTAGAAATGTCATGAGAAACAAGAATTATGTAAAAGGATTGATGTAAGTCATTGTTTCCAGGAGAAGGGGAGACAGGAGTGTAAAAAAGCGTTGTTTTTGGACGGCAATGAAGAAATTACTATATTTTGCGATTTCTCCTGCTGAGAAAGACTTAGAAAGTTGATAATTGTGGGCAATGTTAGAAATGTCATGAGAAACAAGAATTATGTAAAAGGATTGATGTAAGTCATTGTTTCCAGGAGAAAGGGAGACAGGAGTGTAAAAAAGTGTTGTTTTTGGACGGCAATGAAGAAATGACTATATTTTGCGGTTTCTCCTGCTCAGAAAGACTTAGAAAGTTGATAATTGTGGGCAATGTTAGAAATGTCAGGAGAAACAAGAATTATGTAAAAGTATTGATGTAAGTCATTGTTTCCAAGAGAAAGGGAGACAGGAGTGTAAAAAAGCGTTGTTTTTGGACGGCAATGAAGAAATGACTATATTTTGCGGTTTCTCCTGCTCAGAAAGACTTAGAAAGTTGATAATTGTGGGCAATGTTAGAAATGTCAGGAGAAACAAGAATTGTGTAAAAGGATTGATGTAAGTCATTGTTTCCAAGAGAAAGGGAGACTGGAGTGTAAAAAAGCGTTGTTTTTGGACTGCAATGAAGAAATGACTATGTTCTGCGATTTCTCCTGCTCAAAAAGACTTAGAAAGTTGATAATTGTGGGCAATGTTAGAAATGTCAGGAGAAACAAGAATTATGTAAAAGTATTGATGTAAGTCATTGTTTCCAAGAGAAAGGGAGACAGGAGTGTAAAAAAGTGTTGTTTTTGGACGGCAATGAAGAAATGACTATATTTTGCGGTTTCTCCTGCTCAGAAAGACTTAGAAAGTTGATAATTGTGGGCAATGTTAGAAATGTCAGGAGAAACAAGAATTATGTAAAAGGATTGATGTAAGTCATTGTTTCCAAGAGAAATGGAGACAGGAGTGTAAAAAAGTGTTGTTTTTGGACTGCAATGAAGAAATGACTATGTTCTGCGATTTCTCCTGCTCAAAAAGACTTAGAAAGTTGATAATTGTGGGCAATGTTAGAAATGTCAGGAGAAACAAGAATTATGTAAAAGTATTGATGTAAGTCATTGTTTCCAAGAGAAAGGGAGACAGGAGTGTAAAAAAGTGTTGTTTTTGGACGGCAATGAAGAAATGACTATGTTTTGCGATTTCTCCTGCTCAGAAAGACTTAGAAAGTTGATAATTGTGGGCAATGTTAGAAATGTCAGGAGAAACAAGAATTATGTAAAAGGATTGATGTAAGTCATTGTTTCCAAGAGAAAGGGAGACTGGAGTGTAAAAAAGCGTTGTTTTTGGACTGCAATGAAGAAATGACTATGTTTTGCGATTTCTCCTGCTCAGAAAGACTTAGAAAGTTGATAATTGTGGACAATGTTAGAAATGTCATGAGAAACAAGAATTATGTAAAAGGATTGATGTAAGTCATTGTTTCCAAGAGAAAGGGAGACTGGAGTGTAAAAAAGCGTTGTTTTTGGACTGCAATGAAGAAATGACTATGTTTTGCGATTTCTCCTGCTCAGAAAGACTTAGAAAGTTGATATTTGTGGGCAATGTTAGAAATGTCATGAGAAACAAGAATTATGTAAAAGGATTGATGTAAGTCATTGTTTCCAGGAGAAGGGGAGACAGGAGTGTAAAAAAGCGTTCTTTTTGGACGGCAATGAAGAAATTACTATATTTTGCGATTTCTCCTGCTGAGAAAGACTTAGAAAGTTGATAATTGTGGGCAATGTTAGAAATGTCATGAGAAACAAGAATTATGTAAAAGGATTGATGTAAGTCATTGTTTCCAGGAGAAAGGGAGACAGGAGTGTAAAAAAGTGTTGTTTTTGGACGGCAATGAAGAAATGACTATATTTTGCGGTTTCTCCTGCTCAGAAAGACTTAGAAAGTTGATAATTGTGGGCAATGTTAGAAATGTCAGGAGAAACAAGAATTATGTAAAAGTATTGATGTAAGTCATTGTTTCCAAGAGAAAGGGAGACAGGAGTGTAAAAAAGCGTTGTTTTTGGACGGCAATGAAGAAATGACTATATTTTGCGGTTTCTCCTGCTCAGAAAGACTTAGAAAGTTGATAATTGTGGGCAATGTTAGAAATGTCAGGAGAAACAAGAATTATGTAAAAGGATTGATGTAAGTCATTGTTTCCAAGAGAAAGGGAGACTGGAGTGTAAAAAAGCGTTGTTTTTGGACTGCAATGAAGAAATGACTATGTTCTGCGATTTCTCCTGCTCAAAAAGACTTAGAAAGTTGATAATTGTGGGCAATGTTAGAAATGTCAGGAGAAACAAGAATTATGTAAAAGTATTGATGTAAGTCATTGTTTCCAAGAGAAAGGGAGACAGGAGTGTAAAAAAGTGTTGTTTTTGGACGGCAATGAAGAAATGACTATATTTTGCGGTTTCTCCTGCTCAGAAAGACTAAGAAAGTTGATAATTGTGGGCAATGTTAGAAATGTCAGGAGAAACAAGAATTATGTAAAAGGATTGATGTAAGTCATTGTTTCCAAGAGAAATGGAGACAGGAGTGTAAAAAAGTGTTGTTTTTGGACTGCAATGAAGAAATGACTATGTTCTGCGATTTCTCCTGCTCAAAAAGACTTAGAAAGTTGATAATTGTGGGCAATGTTAGAAATGTCAGGAGAAACAAGAATTATGTAAAAGTATTGATGTAAGTCATTGTTTCCAAGAGAAAGGGAGACAGGAGTGTAAAAAAGTGTTGTTTTTGGACGGCAATGAAGAAATGACTATGTTTTGCGATTTCTCCTGCTCAGAAAGACTTAGAAAGTTGATAATTGTGGGCAATGTTAGAAATGTCAGGAGAAACAAGAATTATGTAAAAGGATTGATGTAAGTCATTGTTTCCAAGAGAAAGGGAGACTGGAGTGTAAAAAAGCGTTGTTTTTGGACTGCAATGAAGAAATGACTATGTTTTGCGATTTCTCCTGCTCAGAAAGACTTAGAAAGTTGATATTTGTGGGCAATGTTAGAAATGTCATGAGAAACAAGAATTATGTAAAAGGATTGATGTAAGTCATTGTTTCCAGGAGAAGGGGAGACAGGAGTGTAAAAAAGCGTTGTTTTTGGACGGCAATGAAGAAATTACTATATTTTGCGATTTCTCCTGCTCAGAAAGACTTAGAAAGTTGCTAATTGTGGGCAATGTTAGAAATGTCAGGAGAAACAAGAATTATGTAAAAGGATTGATGTAAGTCATTGTTTCCAAGAGAAATGGAGACAGGAGTGTAAAAAAGTGTTGTTTTTGGACGGCAATGAAGAAATGACTATGTTTTGCGATTTCTCCTGCTCAAAAAGACTTAGAAAGTTGATAATTGTGGGCAATGTTAGAAATGTCAGGAGAAACAAGAATTATGTAAAAGGATTGATGTAAGTCATTGTTTCCAAGAGAAAGGGAGACTGGAGTGTAAAAAAGCGTTGTTTTTGGACTGCAATGAAGAAATGACTATGTTTTGCGATTTCTCCTGCTCAGAAAGACTTAGAAAGTTGATATTTGTGGGCAATGTTAGAAATGTCATGAGAAACAAGAATTATGTAAAAGGATTGATGTAAGTCATTGTTTCCAGGAGAAGGGGAGACAGGAGTGTAAAAAAGCGTTGTTTTTGGACGGCAATGAAGAAATTACTATATTTTGCGATTTCTCCTGCTGAGAAAGACTTAGAAAGTTGATAATTGTGGGCAATGTTAGAAATGTCATGAGAAACAAGAATTATGTAAAAGGATTGATGTAAGTCATTGTTTCCAGGAGAAAGGGAGACAGGAGTGTAAAAAAGTGTTGTTTTTGGACGGCAATGAAGAAATGACTATATTTTGCGGTTTCTCCTGCTCAGAAAGACTTAGAAAGTTGATAATTGTGGGCAATGTTAGAAATGTCAGGAGAAACAAGAATTATGTAAAAGTATTGATGTAAGTCATTGTTTCCAAGAGAAAGGGAGACAGGAGTGTAAAAAAGCGTTGTTTTTGGACGGCAATGAAGAAATGACTATATTTTGCGGTTTCTCCTGCTCAGAAAGACTTAGAAAGTTGATAATTGTGGGCAATGTTAGAAATGTCAGGAGAAACAAGAATTATGTAAAAGGATTGATGTAAGTCATTGTTTCCAAGAGAAAGGGAGACTGGAGTGTAAAAAAGCGTTGTTTTTGGACTGCAATGAAGAAATGACTATGTTCTGCGATTTCTCCTGCTCAAAAAGACTTAGAAAGTTGATAATTGTGGGCAATGTTAGAAATGTCAGGAGAAACAAGAATTATGTAAAAGTATTGATGTAAGTCATTGTTTCCAAGAGAAAGGGAGACAGGAGTGTAAAAAAGTGTTGTTTTTGGACGGCAATGAAGAAATGACTATATTTTGCGGTTTCTCCTGCTCAGAAAGACTTAGAAAGTTGATAATTGTGGGCAATGTTAGAAATGTCAGGAGAAACAAGAATTATGTAAAAGGATTGATGTAAGTCATTGTTTCCAAGAGAAATGGAGACAGGAGTGTAAAAAAGTGTTGTTTTTGGACTGCAATGAAGAAATGACTATGTTCTGCGATTTCTCCTGCTCAAAAAGACTTAGAAAGTTGATAATTGTGGGCAATGTTAGAAATGTCAGGAGAAACAAGAATTATGTAAAAGTATTGATGTAAGTCATTGTTTCCAAGAGAAAGGGAGACAGGAGTGTAAAAAAGTGTTGTTTTTGGACGGCAATGAAGAAATGACTATGTTTTGCGATTTCTCCTGCTCAGAAAGACTTAGAAAGTTGATAATTTTGGGCAATGTTAGAAATGTCAGGAGAAACAAGAATTATGTAAAAGGATTGATGTAAGTCATTGTTTCCAAGAGAAAGGGAGACTGGAGTGTAAAAAAGCGTTGTTTTGGACTGCAATGAAGAAATGACTATGTTTTGCGATTTCTCCTGCTCAGAAAGACTTAGAAAGTTGATAATTGTGGACAATGTTAGAAATGTCATGAGAAACAAGAATTATGTAAAAGGATTGATGTAAGTCATTGTTTCCAAGAGAAAGGGAGACTGGAGTGTAAAAAAGCGTTGTTTTTGGACTGCAATGAAGAAATGACTATGTTTTGCGATTTCTCCTGCTCAGAAAGACTTAGAAAGTTGATAATTGTGGGCAATGTTAGAAATGTCAGGAGAAACAAGAATTATGTAAAAGGATTGATGTAAGTCATTGTTTCCAAGAGAAAGGGAGACTGGAGTGTAAAAAAGCGTTGTTTTTGGACTGCAATGAAGAAATGACTATGTTCTGCGATTTCTCCTGCTCAAAAAGACTTAGAAAGTTGATAATTGTGGGCAATGTTAGAAATGTCAGGAGAAACAAGAATTATGTAAAAGTATTGATGTAAGTCATTGTTTCCAAGAGAAAGGGAGACAGGAGTGTAAAAAAGTGTTGTTTTTGGACGGCAATGAAGAAATGACTATATTTTGCGGTTTCTCCTGCTCAGAAAGACTTAGAAAGTTGATAATTGTGGGCAATGTTAGAAATGTCAGGAGAAACAAGAATTATGTAAAAGGATTGATGTAAGTCATTGTTTCCAAGAGAAATGGAGACAGGAGTGTAAAAAAGTGTTGTTTTTGGACTGCAATGAAGAAATGACTATGTTCTGCGATTTCTCCTGCTCAAAAAGACTTAGAAAGTTGATAATTGTGGGCAATGTTAGAAATGTCAGGAGAAACAAGAATTATGTAAAAGTATTGATGTAAGTCATTGTTTCCAAGAGAAAGGGAGACAGGAGTGTAAAAAAGTGTTGTTTTTGGACAGCAATGAAGAAATGACTATGTTTTGCGATTTCTCCTGCTCAGAAAGACTTAGAAAGTTGATAATTGTGGGCAATGTTAGAAATGTCAGGAGAAACAAGAATTATGTAAAAGGATTGATGTAAGTCATTGTTTCCAAGAGAAAGGGAGACTGGAGTGTAAAAAAGCGTTGTTTTTGGACTGCAATGAAGAAATGACTATGTTTTGCGATTTCTCCTGCTCAGAAAGACTTAGAAAGTTGATAATTGTGGACAATGTTAGAAATGTCATGAGAAACAAGAATTATGTAAAAGGATTGATGTAAGTCATTGTTTCCAAGAGAAAGGGAGACTGGAGTGTAAAAAAGCGTTGTTTTTGGACTGCAATGAAGAAATGACTATGTTTTGCGATTTCTCCTGCTCAGAAAGACTTAGAAAGTTGATATTTGTGGGCAATGTTAGAAATGTCATGAGAAACAAGAATTATGTAAAAGGATTGATGTAAGTCATTGTTTCCAGGAGAAGGGGAGACAGGAGTGTAAAAAAGCGTTGTTTTTGGACGGCAATGAAGAAATTACTATATTTTGCGATTTCTCCTGCTGAGAAAGACTTAGAAAGTTGATAATTGTGGGCAATGTTAGAAATGTCATGAGAAACAAGAATTATGTAAAAGGATTGATGTAAGTCATTGTTTCCAGGAGAAAGGGAGACAGGAGTGTAAAAAAGTGTTGTTTTTGGACGGCAATGAAGAAATGACTATATTTTGCGGTTTCTCCTGCTCAGAAAGACTTAGAAAGTTGATAATTGTGGGCAATGTTAGAAATGTCAGGAGAAACAAGAATTATGTAAAAGTATTGATGTAAGTCATTGTTTCCAAGAGAAAGGGAGACAGGAGTGTAAAAAAGCGTTGTTTTTGGACGGCAATGAAGAAATGACTATATTTTGCGGTTTCTCCTGCTCAGAAAGACTTAGAAAGTTGATAATTGTGGGCAATGTTAGAAATGTCAGGAGAAACAAGAATTATGTAAAAGGATTGATGTAAGTCATTGTTTCCAAGAGAAAGGGAGACTGGAGTGTAAAAAAGCGTTGTTTTTGGACTGCAATGAAGAAATGACTATGTTCTGCGATTTCTCCTGCTCAAAAAGACTTAGAAAGTTGATAATTGTGGGCAATGTTAGAAATGTCAGGAGAAACAAGAATTATGTAAAAGTATTGATGTAAGTCATTGTTTCCAAGAGAAAGGGAGACAGGAGTGTAAAAAAGTGTTGTTTTTGGACGGCAATGAAGAAATGACTATATTTTGCGGTTTCTCCTGCTCAGAAAGACTTAGAAAGTTGATAATTGTGGGCAATGTTAGAAATGTCAGGAGAAACAAGAATTATGTAAAAGGATTGATGTAAGTCATTGTTTCCAAGAGAAATGGAGACAGGAGTGTAAAAAAGTGTTGTTTTTGGACTGCAATGAAGAAATGACTATGTTCTGCGATTTCTCCTGCTCAAAAAGACTTAGAAAGTTGATAATTGTGGGCAATGTTAGAAATGTCAGGAGAAACAAGAATTATGTAAAAGTATTGATGTAAGTCATTGTTTCCAAGAGAAAGGGAGACAGGAGTGTAAAAAAGTGTTGTTTTTGGACGGCAATGAAGAAATGACTATGTTTTGCGATTTCTCCTGCTCAGAAAGACTTAGAAAGTTGATAATTGTGGGCAATGTTAGAAATGTCAGGAGAAACAAGAATTATGTAAAAGGATTGATGTAAGTCATTGTTTCCAAGAGAAAGGGAGACTGGAGTGTAAAAAAGCGTTGTTTTTGGACTGCAATGAAGAAATGACTATGTTTTGCGATTTCTCCTGCTCAGAAAGACTTAGAAAGTTGATAATTGTGGACAATGTTAGAAATGTCATGAGAAACAAGAATTATGTAAAAGGATTGATGTAAGTCATTGTTTCCAAGAGAAAGGGAGACTGGAGTGTAAAAAAGCGTTGTTTTTGGACTGCAATGAAGAAATGACTATGTTTTGCGATTTCTCCTGCTCAGAAAGACTTAGAAAGTTGATATTTGTGGGCAATGTTAGAAATGTCATGAGAAACAAGAATTATGTAAAAGGATTGATGTAAGTCATTGTTTCCAGGAGAAGGGGAGACAGGAGTGTAAAAAAGCGTTGTTTTTGGACGGCAATGAAGAAATTACTATATTTTGCGATTTCTCCTGCTGAGAAAGACTTAGAAAGTTGATAATTGTGGGCAATGTTAGAAATGTCATGAGAAACAAGAATTATGTAAAAGGATTGATGTAAGTCATTGTTTCCAGGAGAAAGGGAGACAGGAGTGTAAAAAAGTGTTGTTTTTGGACGGCAATGAAGAAATGACTATATTTTGCGGTTTCTCCTGCTCAGAAAGACTTAGAAAGTTGATAATTGTGGGCAATGTTAGAAATGTCAGGAGAAACAAGAATTATGTAAAAGTATTGATGTAAGTCATTGTTTCCAAGAGAAAGGGAGACAGGAGTGTAAAAAAGCGTTGTTTTTGGACGGCAATGAAGAAATGACTATATTTTGCGGTTTCTCCTGCTCAGAAAGACTTAGAAAGTTGATAATTGTGGGCAATGTTAGAAATGTCAGGAGAAACAAGAATTATGTAAAAGGATTGATGTAAGTCATTGTTTCCAAGAGAAAGGGAGACTGGAGTGTAAAAAAGCGTTGTTTTTGGACTGCAATGAAGAAATGACTATGTTCTGCGATTTCTCCTGCTCAAAAAGACTTAGAAAGTTGATAATTGTGGGCAATGTTAGAAATGTCAGGAGAAACAAGAATTATGTAAAAGTATTGATGTAAGTCATTGTTTCCAAGAGAAAGGGAGACAGGAGTGTAAAAAAGTGTTGTTTTTGGACGGCAATGAAGAAATGACTATATTTTGCGGTTTCTCCTGCTCAGAAAGACTTAGAAAGTTGATAATTGTGGGCAATGTTAGAAATGTCAGGAGAAACAAGAATTATGTAAAAGGATTGATGTAAGTCATTGTTTCCAAGAGAAATGGAGACAGGAGTGTAAAAAAGTGTTGTTTTTGGACTGCAATGAAGAAATGACTATGTTCTGCGATTTCTCCTGCTCAGAAAGACTTAGAAAGTTGATATTTGTGGGCAATGTTAGAAATGTCATGAGAAACAAGAATTATGTAAAAGGATTGATGTAAGTCATTGTTTCCAGGAGAAGGGGAGACAGGAGAGTAAAAAAGCGTTGTTTTTGGACGGCAATGAAGAAATTACTATATTTTGCGATTTCTCCTGCTCAGAAAGACTTAGAAAGTTGATAATTGTGGGCAATGTTAGAAATGTCAGGAGAAACAAGAATTATGTAAAAGGATTGATGTAAGTCATTGTTTCCAAGAGAAATGGAGACAGGAGTGTAAAAAAGTGTTGTTTTTGGACTGCAATGAAGAAATGACTATGTTCTGCGATTTCTCCTGCTCAAAAAGACTTAGAAAGTTGATAATTGTGGGCAATGTTAGAAATGTCAGGAGAAACAAGAATTATGTAAAAGTATTGATGTAAGTCATTGTTTCCAAGAGAAAGGGAGACAGGAGTGTAAAAAAGTGTTGTTTTTGGACGGCAATGAAGAAATGACTATGTTTTGCGATTTCTCCTGCTCAGAAAGACTTAGAAAGTTGATAATTGTGGGCAATGTTAGAAATGTCAGGAGAAACAAGAATTATGTAAAAGGATTGATGTAAGTCATTGTTTCCAAGAGAAAGGGAGACTGGAGTGTAAAAAAGCGTTGTTTTTGGACTGCAATGAAGAAATGACTATGTTCTGCGATTTCTCCTGCTCAAAAAGACTTAGAAAGTTGATAATTGTGGACAATGTTAGAAATGTCATGAGAAACAAGAATTATGTAAAAGGATTGATGTAAGTCATTGTTTCCAAGAGAAAGGGAGACTGGAGTGTAAAAAAGCGTTGTTTTTGGACTGCAATGAAGAAATGACTATGTTTTGCGATTTCTCCTGCTCAGAAAGACTTAGAAAGTTGATATTTGTGGGCAATGTTAGAAATGTCATGAGAAACAAGAATTATGTAAAAGGATTGATGTAAGTCATTGTTTCCAGGAGAAGGGGAGACAGGAGTGTAAAAAAGCGTTGTTTTTGGACGGCAATGAAGAAATTACTATATTTTGCGATTTCTCCTGCTGAGAAAGACTTAGAAAGTTGATAATTGTGGGCAATGTTAGAAATGTCATGAGAAACAAGAATTATGTAAAAGGATTGATGTAAGTCATTGTTTCCAGGAGAAAGGGAGACAGGAGTGTAAAAAAGTGTTGTTTTTGGACGGCAATGAAGAAATGACTATATTTTGCGGTTTCTCCTGCTCAGAAAGACTTAGAAAGTTGATAATTGTGGGCAATGTTAGAAATGTCAGGAGAAACAAGAATTATGTAAAAGTATTGATGTAAGTCATTGTTTCCAAGAGAAAGGGAGACAGGAGTGTAAAAAAGCGTTGTTTTTGGACGGCAATGAAGAAATGACTATATTTTGCGGTTTCTCCTGCTCAGAAAGACTTAGAAAGTTGATAATTGTGGGCAATGTTAGAAATGTCAGGAGAAACAAGAATTATGTAAAAGGATTGATGTAAGTCATTGTTTCCAAGAGAAAGGGAGACTGGAGTGTAAAAAAGCGTTGTTTTTGGACTGCAATGAAGAAATGACTATGTTCTGCGATTTCTCCTGCTCAAAAAGACTTAGAAAGTTGATAATTGTGGGCAATGTTAGAAATGTCAGGAGAAACAAGAATTATGTAAAAGTATTGATGTAAGTCATTGTTTCCAAGAGAAAGGGAGACAGGAGTGTAAAAAAGTGTTGTTTTTGGACGGCAATGAAGAAATGACTATATTTTGCGGTTTCTCCTGCTCAGAAAGACTTAGAAAGTTGATAATTGTGGGCAATGTTAGAAATGTCAGGAGAAACAAGAATTATGTAAAAGGATTGATGTAAGTCATTGTTTCCAAGAGAAATGGAGACAGGAGTGTAAAAAAGTGTTGTTTTTGGACTGCAATGAAGAAATGACTATGTTTTGCGATTTCTCCTGCTCAGAAAGACTTAGAAAGTTGATAATTGTGGGCACTGTTAGAAATGTCAGGAGAAACAAGAATTATGTAAAAGGATTGATGTAAGTCATTGTTTCCAAGAGAAAGGGAGACTGGAGTGTAAAAAAGCGTTGTTTTTGGACTGCAATGAAGAAATGACTATGTTTTGCGATTTCTCCTGCTCAGAAAGACTTAGAAAGTTGATAATTGTGGACAATGTTAGAAATGTCATGAGAAACAAGAATTATGTAAAAGGATTGATGTAAGTCATTGTTTCCAAGAGAAAGGGAGACTGGAGTGTAAAAAAGCGTTGTTTTTGGACTGCAATGAAGAAATGACTATGTTTTGCGATTTCTCCTGCTCAGAAAGACTTAGAAAGTTGATATTTGTGGGCAATGTTAGAAATGTCATGAGAAACAAGAATTATGTAAAAGGATTGATGTAAGTCATTGTTTCCAGGAGAAGGGGAGACAGGAGTGTAAAAAAGCGTTGTTTTTGGACGGCAATGAAGAAATTACTATATTTTGCGATTTCTCCTGCTGAGAAAGACTTAGAAAGTTGATAATTGTGGGCAATGTTAGAAATGTCATGAGAAACAAGAATTATGTAAAAGTATTGATGTAAGTCATTGTTTCCAAGAGAAAGGGAGACAGGAGTGTAAAAAAGTGTTGTTTTTGGACGGCAATGAAGAAATGACTATATTTTGCGGTTTCTCCTGCTCAGAAAGACTTAGAAAGTTGATAATTGTGGGCAATGTTAGAAATGTCAGGAGAAACAAGAATTATGTAAAAGGATTGATGTAAGTCATTGTTTCCAAGAGAAATGGAGACAGGAGTGTAAAAAAGTGTTGTTTTTGGACTGCAATGAAGAAATGACTATGTTCTGCGATTTCTCCTGCTCAGAAAGACTTAGAAAGTTGATATTTGTGGGCAATGTTAGAAATGTCATGAGAAACAAGAATTATGTAAAAGGATTGATGTAAGTCATTGTTTCCAGGAGAAGGGGAGACAGGAGTGTAAAAAAGCGTTGTTTTTGGACGGCAATGAAGAAATTACTATATTTTGCGATTTCTCCTGCTCAGAAAGACTTAGAAAGTTGATAATTGTGGGCAATGTTAGAAATGTCAGGAGAAACAAGAATTATGTAAAAGGATTGATGTAAGTCATTGTTTCCAAGAGAAATGGAGACAGGAGTGTAAAAAAGTGTTGTTTTTGGACTGCAATGAAGAAATGACTATGTTCTGCGATTTCTCCTGCTCAAAAAGACTTAGAAAGTTGATAATTGTGGGCAATGTTAGAAATGTCAGGAGAAACAAGAATTATGTAAAAGTATTGATGTAAGTCATTGTTTCCAAGAGAAAGGGAGACAGGAGTGTAAAAAAGTGTTGTTTTTGGACGGCAATGAAGAAATGACTATGTTTTGCGATTTCTCCTGCTCAGAAAGACTTAGAAAGTTGATAATTGTGGGCAATGTTAGAAATGTCAGGAGAAACAAGAATTATGTAAAAGGATTGATGTAAGTCATTGTTTCCAAGAGAAAGGGAGACTGGAGTGTAAAAAAGCGTTGTTTTTGGACTGCAATGAAGAAATGACTATGTTTTGCGATTTCTCCTGCTCAGAAAGACTTAGAAAGTTGATATTTGTGGGCAATGTTAGAAATGTCATGAGAAACAAGAATTATGTAAAAGGATTGATGTAAGTCATTGTTTCCAGGAGAAGGGGAGACAGGAGTGTAAAAAAGCGTTGTTTTTGGACGGCAATGAAGAAATTACTATATTTTGCGATTTCTCCTGCTGAGAAAGACTTAGAAAGTTGATAATTGTGGGCAATGTTAGAAATGTCATGAGAAACAAGAATTATGTAAAAGGATTGATGTAAGTCATTGTTTCCAGGAGAAAGGGAGACAGGAGTGTAAAAAAGTGTTGTTTTTGGACGGCAATGAAGAAATTACTATATTTTGCGGTTTCTCCTGCTCAGAAAGACTTAGAAAGTTGATAATTGTGGGCAATGTTAGAAATGTCAGGAGAAACAAGAATTATGTAAAAGTATTGATGTAAGTCATTGTTTCCAAGAGAAAGGGAGACAGGAGTGTAAAAAAGCGTTGTTTTTGGACGGCAATGAAGAAATGACTATATTTTGCGGTTTCTCCTGCTCAGAAAGACTTAGAAAGTTGATAATTGTGGGCAATGTTAGAAATGTCAGGAGAAACAAGAATTATGTAAAAGGATTGATGTAAGTCATTGTTTCCAAGAGAAAGGGAGACTGGAGTGTAAAAAAGCGTTGTTTTTGGACTGCAATGAAGAAATGACTATGTTCTGCGATTTCTCCTGCTCAAAAAGACTTAGAAAGTTGATAATTGTGGGCAATGTTAGAAATGTCAGGAGAAACAAGAATTATGTAAAAGTATTGATGTAAGTCATTGTTTCCAAGAGAAAGGGAGACAGGAGTGTAAAAAAGTGTTGTTTTTGGACGGCAATGAAGAAATGACTATATTTTGCGGTTTCTCCTGCTCAGAAAGACTTAGAAAGTTGATAATTGTGGGCAATGTTAGAAATGTCAGGAGAAACAAGAATTATGTAAAAGGATTGATGTAAGTCATTGTTTCCAAGAGAAATGGAGACAGGAGTGTAAAAAAGTGTTGTTTTTGGACTGCAATGAAGAAATGACTATGTTCTGCGATTTCTCCTGCTCAAAAAGACTTAGAAAGTTGATAATTGTGGGCAATGTTAGAAATGTCAGGAGAAACAAGAATTATGTAAAAGTATTGATGTAAGTCATTGTTTCCAAGAGAAAGGGAGACAGGAGTGTAAAAAAGTGTTGTTTTTGGACGGCAATGAAGAAATGACTATGTTTTGCGATTTCTCCTGCTCAGAAAGACTTAGAAAGTTGATAATTGTGGGCAATGTTAGAAATGTCAGGAGAAACAAGAATTATGTAAAAGGATTGATGTAAGTCATTGTTTCCAAGAGAAAGGGAGACTGGAGTGTAAAAAAGCGTTGTTTTTGGACTGCAATGAAGAAATGACTATGTTTTGCGATTTCTCCTGCTCAGAAAGACTTAGAAAGTTGATAATTGTGGACAATGTTAGAAATGTCATGAGAAACAAGAATTATGTAAAAGGATTGATGTAAGTCATTGTTTCCAAGAGAAAGGGAGACTGGAGTGTAAAAAAGCGTTGTTTATGGACTGCAATGAAGAAATGACTATGTTTTGCGATTTCTCCTGCTCAGAAAGACGTAGAAAGTTGATATTTGTGGGCAATGTTAGAAATGTCATGAGAAACAAGAATTATGTAAAAGGATTGATGTAAGTCATTGTTTCCAGGAGAAGGGGAGACAGGAGTGTAAAAAAGCGTTGTTTTTGGACGGCAATGAAGAAATTACTATATTTTGCGATTTCTCCTGCTGAGAAAGACTTAGAAAGTTGATAATTGTGGGCAATGTTAGAAATGTCATGAGAAACAAGAATTATGTAAAAGGATTGATGTAAGTCATTGTTTCCAGGAGAAAGGGAGACAGGAGTGTAAAAAAGTGTTGTTTTTGGACGGCAATGAAGAAATGACTATATTTTGCGGTTTCTCCTGCTCAGAAAGACTTAGAAAGTTGATAATTGTGGGCAATGTTAGAAATGTCAGGAGAAACAAGAATTATGTAAAAGGATTGATGTAAGTCATTGTTTCCAAGAGAAAGGGAGACTGGAGTGTAAAAAAGCGTTGTTTTTGGACTGCAATGAAGAAATGACTATGTTTTGCGATTTCTCCTGCTCAGAAAGACTTAGAAAGTTGATAATTGTGGACAATGTTAGAAATGTCATGAGAAACAAGAATTATGTAAAAGGATTGATGTAAGTCATTGTTTCCAAGAGAAAGGGAGACTGGAGTGTAAAAAAGCGTTGTTTATGGACTGCAATGAAGAAATGACTATGTTTTGCGATTTCTCCTGCTCAGAAAGACGTAGAAAGTTGATATTTGTGGGCAATGTTAGAAATGTCATGAGAAACAAGAATTATGTAAAAGGATTGATGTAAGTCATTGTTTCCAGGAGAAGGGGAGACAGGAGTGTAAAAAAGCGTTGTTTTTGGACGGCAATGAAGAAATTACTATATTTTGCGATTTCTCCTGCTGAGAAAGACTTAGAAAGTTGATAATTGTGGGCAATGTTAGAAATGTCATGAGAAACAAGAATTATGTAAAAGGATTGATGTAAGTCATTGTTTCCAGGAGAAAGGGAGACAGGAGTGTAAAAAAGTGTTGTTTTTGGACGGCAATGAAGAAATGACTATATTTTGCGGTTTCTCCTGCTCAGAAAGACTTAGAAAGTTGATAATTGTGGGCAATGTTAGAAATGTCAGGAGAAACAAGAATTATGTAAAAGTATTGATGTAAGTCATTGTTTCCAAGAGAAAGGGAGACAGGAGTGTAAAAAAGCGTTGTTTTTGGACGGCAATGAAGAAATGACTATATTTTGCGGTTTCTCCTGCTCAGAAAGACTTAGAAAGTTGATAATTGTGGGCAATGTTAGAAATGTCAGGAGAAACAAGAATTATGTAAAAGGATTGATGTAAGTCATTGTTTCCAAGAGAAAGGGAGACTGGAGTGTAAAAAAGCGTTGTTTTTGGACTGCAATGAAGAAATGACTATGTTCTGCGATTTCTCCTGCTCAAAAAGACTTAGAAAGTTGATAATTGTGGGCAATGTTAGAAATGTCAGGAGAAACAAGAATTATGTAAAAGTATTGATGTAAGTCATTGTTTCCAAGAGAAAGGGAGACAGGAGTGTAAAAAAGTGTTGTTTTTGGACGGCAATGAAGAAATGACTATATTTTGCGGTTTCTCCTGCTCAGAAAGACTTAGAAAGTTGATAATTGTGGGCAATGTTAGAAATGTCAGGAGAA